>NC_068419.1:25411928-25439640 GCF_023724105.1 Carassius gibelio
ACTAGGTTTGTAAACCGCTGGGTCTGTGACGGTTAAGTTTAGGGTGTGGTTTGGTTCAGCCTTAAATTTAGCTGTGTTAGAATTAAGAGTTAGGGTTAGGGTTAGAGTTAGGGTTAGAGTTAGGTTAGAGTTAGGGTTAGAGTTAGGTTAGGTTAGGTTAGGTTAGGGTTAGGTTAGAGTTAGGAAAAAGGAGAGTTTTCCCAGGATAGGACCCTGAGGGTCCCACTCTGGGTTGTGCACGGTCCATCCCTCCACTGGTCACCCCCAAATCACATACAGACCAAGAGAGGTCACAGCAGGCCAACTGTTAAGGGCTGTTCATAGGGCTATTGAGGCCAGGGCTATTCAGTTTAGGTCTGGTTAAGTTTAGGTTTGTGCAGGATGGGTCTGTAAAATCCAGGTATGAATCCTGGGGTGTCTGGTAGGTTTTAGGTTTGGATATGGTGGGTTGGTTAGGTTTAGGTTGTGTTATGGTTAGAGTTAGAGTTAGGGTTAGAGTTAGGTTAGGTTAGGGTTAGAGTTAGGGTTAGGGTTAGGGTTAGGTATATAGATAAAAACGAGTTTCACCCTCATTAATTCCACCCTCGTTAGCATATGCGATCTGATTGGCCAAAGCTTACCTGTCCGTATCTTTTGAAGCGTAGGTCCGATGTGCACATAACTGGTATCGTTGGATTCAGAAGGCGGCCTTCTTTCAGGTAGCGTGGATCTATGGAAGAAAGGATGTCGTTTTCAAATCCAATGTGACCGTACATCAGTCTAAAGCGTGACAAAAAGGAAGCCAGTCATCGATAAAAACAAGAAATACATCCAAACGAAATAACCCGTGAAATCATTTGTCTTTTTAGGAACAAGGTATCACTAGCCTGAATAAAAATAGTTTTCCAGCCAGTTCGTGTGCGTCTGTGTGTTTTGACTGCATATGCGTGTGAGTGTGCACAGGAGTGTATGTGTGTGTTTGTGAAAGAGAGAGAGAGTGCATCATTAAAATTAGACTGGAAAGATGTCTTTGAGTGAAGTCATCCGCTCAAGAGCTCCGCCTGGAGTGTCAAATCCTGCTAAAATATTGGAATCCTAATCAGTTTTTTACACATGGCTATTCACAGTTTTATCCAGGAGAGGGCGACCGAGAAGCCAAGGGTTATATCCTGGAGAATATGATATTAGTTTTATGATATTTCTGTACAGAATTTGATGAAGCGTCTGGTTGATAAAGGTTTACAGAGTCTAGGGACTGGCACGTTTAAAAACGGTGGGGCCAGGGGTCAGTGGGTTACGGTCAGTGGGGCTAAGGCTAGCAGTTTTGTTTGGGGCTAAGGCTAGCAGTTTTGAGGGTTAAGGTTTAGGGGCTAGTTTGGGTTAGGTGAAGGAAAATCCAGAATCCGAATCCCGAAGGATTCGAAAACGGTTGTGCACGGTCCTGAGTCCCACCGGCCGCCAAGAGTCACAAGCACACCCCCAAATCACACACAACAGCCAACACTTCCCCACAGAAAGCCAACGCCAGTCTAAAATATTTTTTTAGGCTCTGTAAAAAATCCCAAACCCGGGCTACAGCCACACGGGCTGTTTTTCTCAGGGGTGTGTGAAGAAAAACCGATGGTAGGTTAAGGTTTAGATGTGGTGAGGGGTATATTACTCTAATAGTACACATCTCAACGTCTGTATGGACGGAGAAGAAAAATTGAATAAACATATATTGTGCTCAGACGCATCACCACCCTAATGATGCCGGCTGTTTATTTTTAAATGTCTTCAAATTTTGTCATTCAGGTCTGTCGCGACGCGTTTCGAACCTTCCCACAGTGTTCTCATCAGGCGAATTCAATGACAAAATGACTCTGACCCAGCTCGCTCCAGCATTTATGTGCCAGGAGGGCGGGGCTTCTCACCTCGCAACCAATAGCAACCGATAACCACCTTCAGCATTGTATGATGCTTCATGAATTGTTTCTTTCACACACTAATAAACTGTATTGTTGTTTTTTAATTTTTTACAGGTACTAGGCGAATAATGTCGATCAGCAGGCACTTGCAGCAGGTAAGTAGGCACCTTTGTGCATAATTCAGGTGAGTACAAGGAACTCGAGGTCCATAGGAACCCGGCACTGGCTTGGTTAGGTGAAGGAAAATCCAGAATCCGAATCCCGAAGGATTCGAAAACGGTTGTGCACGGTCCTGAGTCCCACCGGCCGCCAAGAGTCACAAGCACACCCCCAAATCACACACAACAGCCAACACTTCCCCACAGAAAGCCAACGCCAGTCTAAAATATTTTTTTAGGCTCTGTAAAAAATCCCAAACCCGGGCTACAGCCACACGGGCTGTTTTTCTCAGGGGTGTGTGAAGAAAAACCGATGGTAGGTTAAGGTTTAGATGTGGTGAGGGGTATATTACTCTAATAGTACACATCTCAACGTCTGTATGGACGGAGAAGAAAAATTGAATAAACATATATTGTGCTCAGACGCATCACCACCCTAATGATGCCGGCTGTTTATTTTTAAATGTCTTCAAATTTTGTCATTCAGGTCTGTCGCGACGCGTTTCGAACCTTCCCACAGTGTTCTCATCAGGCGAATTCAATGACAAAATGACTCTGACCCAGCTCGCTCCAGCATTTATGTGCCAGGAGGGCGGGGCTTCTCACCTCGCAACCAATAGCAACCGATAACCACCTTCAGCATTGTATGATGCTTCATGAATTGTTTCTTTCACACACTAATAAACTGTATTGTTGTTTTTTAATTTTTTACAGGTACTAGGCGAATAATGTCGATCAGCAGGCACTTGCAGCAGGTAAGTAGGCACCTTTGTGCATAATTCAGGTGAGTACAAGGAACTCGAGGTCCATAGGAACCCGGCACTGGCTTGGTTAGGTGAAGGAAAATCCAGAATCCGAATCCCGAAGGATTCGAAAACGGTTGTGCACGGTCCTGAGTCCCACCGGCCGCCAAGAGTCACAAGCACACCCCCAAATCACACACAACAGCCAACACTTCCCCACAGAAAGCCAACGCCAGTCTAAAATATTTTTTTAGGCTCTGTAAAAAATCCCAAACCCGGGCTACAGCCACACGGGCTGTTTTTCTCAGGGGTGTGTGAAGAAAAACCGATGGTAGGTTAAGGTTTAGATGTGGTGAGGGGTATATTACTCTAATAGTACACATCTCAACGTCTGTATGGACGGAGAAGAAAAATTGAATAAACATATATTGTGCTCAGACGCATCACCACCCTAATGATGCCGGCTGTTTATTTTTAAATGTCTTCAAATTTTGTCATTCAGGTCTGTCGCGACGCGTTTCGAACCTTCCCACAGTGTTCTCATCAGGCGAATTCAATGACAAAATGACTCTGACCCAGCTCGCTCCAGCATTTATGTGCCAGGAGGGCGGGGCTTCTCACCTCGCAACCAATAGCAACCGATAACCACCTTCAGCATTGTATGATGCTTCATGAATTGTTTCTTTCACACACTAATAAACTGTATTGTTGTTTTTTAATTTTTTACAGGTACTAGGCGAATAATGTCGATCAGCAGGCACTTGCAGCAGGTAAGTAGGCACCTTTGTGCATAATTCAGGTGAGTACAAGGAACTCGAGGTCCATAGGAACCCGGCACTGGCTTGGTTAGGTGAAGGAAAATCCAGAATCCGAATCCCGAAGGATTCGAAAACGGTTGTGCACGGTCCTGAGTCCCACCGGCCGCCAAGAGTCACAAGCACACCCCCAAATCACACACAACAGCCAACACTTCCCCACAGAAAGCCAACGCCAGTCTAAAATATTTTTTTAGGCTCTGTAAAAAATCCCAAACCCGGGCTACAGCCACACGGGCTGTTTTTCTCAGGGGTGTGTGAAGAAAAACCGATGGTAGGTTAAGGTTTAGATGTGGTGAGGGGTATATTACTCTAATAGTACACATCTCAACGTCTGTATGGACGGAGAAGAAAAATTGAATAAACATATATTGTGCTCAGACGCATCACCACCCTAATGATGCCGGCTGTTTATTTTTAAATGTCTTCAAATTTTGTCATTCAGGTCTGTCGCGACGCGTTTCGAACCTTCCCACAGTGTTCTCATCAGGCGAATTCAATGACAAAATGACTCTGACCCAGCTCGCTCCAGCATTTATGTGCCAGGAGGGCGGGGCTTCTCACCTCGCAACCAATAGCAACCGATAACCACCTTCAGCATTGTATGATGCTTCATGAATTGTTTCTTTCACACACTAATAAACTGTATTGTTGTTTTTTAATTTTTTACAGGTACTAGGCGAATAATGTCGATCAGCAGGCACTTGCAGCAGGTAAGTAGGCACCTTTGTGCATAATTCAGGTGAGTACAAGGAACTCGAGGTCCATAGGAACCCGGCACTGGCTTGGTTAGGTGAAGGAAAATCCAGAATCCGAATCCCGAAGGATTCGAAAACGGTTGTGCACGGTCCTGAGTCCCACCGGCCGCCAAGAGTCACAAGCACACCCCCAAATCACACACAACAGCCAACACTTCCCCACAGAAAGCCAACGCCAGTCTAAAATATTTTTTTAGGCTCTGTAAAAAATCCCAAACCCGGGCTACAGCCACACGGGCTGTTTTTCTCAGGGGTGTGTGAAGAAAAACCGATGGTAGGTTAAGGTTTAGATGTGGTGAGGGGTATATTACTCTAATAGTACACATCTCAACGTCTGTATGGACGGAGAAGAAAAATTGAATAAACATATATTGTGCTCAGACGCATCACCACCCTAATGATGCCGGCTGTTTATTTTTAAATGTCTTCAAATTTTGTCATTCAGGTCTGTCGCGACGCGTTTCGAACCTTCCCACAGTGTTCTCATCAGGCGAATTCAATGACAAAATGACTCTGACCCAGCTCGCTCCAGCATTTATGTGCCAGGAGGGCGGGGCTTCTCACCTCGCAACCAATAGCAACCGATAACCACCTTCAGCATTGTATGATGCTTCATGAATTGTTTCTTTCACACACTAATAAACTGTATTGTTGTTTTTTAATTTTTTACAGGTACTAGGCGAATAATGTCGATCAGCAGGCACTTGCAGCAGGTAAGTAGGCACCTTTGTGCATAATTCAGGTGAGTACAAGGAACTCGAGGTCCATAGGAACCCGGCACTGGCTTGGTTAGGTGAAGGAAAATCCAGAATCCGAATCCCGAAGGATTCGAAAACGGTTGTGCACGGTCCTGAGTCCCACCGGCCGCCAAGAGTCACAAGCACACCCCCAAATCACACACAACAGCCAACACTTCCCCACAGAAAGCCAACGCCAGTCTAAAATATTTTTTTAGGCTCTGTAAAAAATCCCAAACCCGGGCTACAGCCACACGGGCTGTTTTTCTCAGGGGTGTGTGAAGAAAAACCGATGGTAGGTTAAGGTTTAGATGTGGTGAGGGGTATATTACTCTAATAGTACACATCTCAACGTCTGTATGGACGGAGAAGAAAAATTGAATAAACATATATTGTGCTCAGACGCATCACCACCCTAATGATGCCGGCTGTTTATTTTTAAATGTCTTCAAATTTTGTCATTCAGGTCTGTCGCGACGCGTTTCGAACCTTCCCACAGTGTTCTCATCAGGCGAATTCAATGACAAAATGACTCTGACCCAGCTCGCTCCAGCATTTATGTGCCAGGAGGGCGGGGCTTCTCACCTCGCAACCAATAGCAACCGATAACCACCTTCAGCATTGTATGATGCTTCATGAATTGTTTCTTTCACACACTAATAAACTGTATTGTTGTTTTTTAATTTTTTACAGGTACTAGGCGAATAATGTCGATCAGCAGGCACTTGCAGCAGGTAAGTAGGCACCTTTGTGCATAATTCAGGTGAGTACAAGGAACTCGAGGTCCATAGGAACCCGGCACTGGCTTGGTTAGGTGAAGGAAAATCCAGAATCCGAATCCCGAAGGATTCGAAAACGGTTGTGCACGGTCCTGAGTCCCACCGGCCGCCAAGAGTCACAAGCACACCCCCAAATCACACACAACAGCCAACACTTCCCCACAGAAAGCCAACGCCAGTCTAAAATATTTTTTTAGGCTCTGTAAAAAATCCCAAACCCGGGCTACAGCCACACGGGCTGTTTTTCTCAGGGGTGTGTGAAGAAAAACCGATGGTAGGTTAAGGTTTAGATGTGGTGAGGGGTATATTACTCTAATAGTACACATCTCAACGTCTGTATGGACGGAGAAGAAAAATTGAATAAACATATATTGTGCTCAGACGCATCACCACCCTAATGATGCCGGCTGTTTATTTTTAAATGTCTTCAAATTTTGTCATTCAGGTCTGTCGCGACGCGTTTCGAACCTTCCCACAGTGTTCTCATCAGGCGAATTCAATGACAAAATGACTCTGACCCAGCTCGCTCCAGCATTTATGTGCCAGGAGGGCGGGGCTTCTCACCTCGCAACCAATAGCAACCGATAACCACCTTCAGCATTGTATGATGCTTCATGAATTGTTTCTTTCACACACTAATAAACTGTATTGTTGTTTTTTAATTTTTTACAGGTACTAGGCGAATAATGTCGATCAGCAGGCACTTGCAGCAGGTAAGTAGGCACCTTTGTGCATAATTCAGGTGAGTACAAGGAACTCGAGGTCCATAGGAACCCGGCACTGGCTTGGTTAGGTGAAGGAAAATCCAGAATCCGAATCCCGAAGGATTCGAAAACGGTTGTGCACGGTCCTGAGTCCCACCGGCCGCCAAGAGTCACAAGCACACCCCCAAATCACACACAACAGCCAACACTTCCCCACAGAAAGCCAACGCCAGTCTAAAATATTTTTTTAGGCTCTGTAAAAAATCCCAAACCCGGGCTACAGCCACACGGGCTGTTTTTCTCAGGGGTGTGTGAAGAAAAACCGATGGTAGGTTAAGGTTTAGATGTGGTGAGGGGTATATTACTCTAATAGTACACATCTCAACGTCTGTATGGACGGAGAAGAAAAATTGAATAAACATATATTGTGCTCAGACGCATCACCACCCTAATGATGCCGGCTGTTTATTTTTAAATGTCTTCAAATTTTGTCATTCAGGTCTGTCGCGACGCGTTTCGAACCTTCCCACAGTGTTCTCATCAGGCGAATTCAATGACAAAATGACTCTGACCCAGCTCGCTCCAGCATTTATGTGCCAGGAGGGCGGGGCTTCTCACCTCGCAACCAATAGCAACCGATAACCACCTTCAGCATTGTATGATGCTTCATGAATTGTTTCTTTCACACACTAATAAACTGTATTGTTGTTTTTTAATTTTTTACAGGTACTAGGCGAATAATGTCGATCAGCAGGCACTTGCAGCAGGTAAGTAGGCACCTTTGTGCATAATTCAGGTGAGTACAAGGAACTCGAGGTCCATAGGAACCCGGCACTGGCTTGGTTAGGTGAAGGAAAATCCAGAATCCGAATCCCGAAGGATTCGAAAACGGTTGTGCACGGTCCTGAGTCCCACCGGCCGCCAAGAGTCACAAGCACACCCCCAAATCACACACAACAGCCAACACTTCCCCACAGAAAGCCAACGCCAGTCTAAAATATTTTTTTAGGCTCTGTAAAAAATCCCAAACCCGGGCTACAGCCACACGGGCTGTTTTTCTCAGGGGTGTGTGAAGAAAAACCGATGGTAGGTTAAGGTTTAGATGTGGTGAGGGGTATATTACTCTAATAGTACACATCTCAACGTCTGTATGGACGGAGAAGAAAAATTGAATAAACATATATTGTGCTCAGACGCATCACCACCCTAATGATGCCGGCTGTTTATTTTTAAATGTCTTCAAATTTTGTCATTCAGGTCTGTCGCGACGCGTTTCGAACCTTCCCACAGTGTTCTCATCAGGCGAATTCAATGACAAAATGACTCTGACCCAGCTCGCTCCAGCATTTATGTGCCAGGAGGGCGGGGCTTCTCACCTCGCAACCAATAGCAACCGATAACCACCTTCAGCATTGTATGATGCTTCATGAATTGTTTCTTTCACACACTAATAAACTGTATTGTTGTTTTTTAATTTTTTACAGGTACTAGGCGAATAATGTCGATCAGCAGGCACTTGCAGCAGGTAAGTAGGCACCTTTGTGCATAATTCAGGTGAGTACAAGGAACTCGAGGTCCATAGGAACCCGGCACTGGCTTGGTTAGGTGAAGGAAAATCCAGAATCCGAATCCCGAAGGATTCGAAAACGGTTGTGCACGGTCCTGAGTCCCACCGGCCGCCAAGAGTCACAAGCACACCCCCAAATCACACACAACAGCCAACACTTCCCCACAGAAAGCCAACGCCAGTCTAAAATATTTTTTTAGGCTCTGTAAAAAATCCCAAACCCGGGCTACAGCCACACGGGCTGTTTTTCTCAGGGGTGTGTGAAGAAAAACCGATGGTAGGTTAAGGTTTAGATGTGGTGAGGGGTATATTACTCTAATAGTACACATCTCAACGTCTGTATGGACGGAGAAGAAAAATTGAATAAACATATATTGTGCTCAGACGCATCACCACCCTAATGATGCCGGCTGTTTATTTTTAAATGTCTTCAAATTTTGTCATTCAGGTCTGTCGCGACGCGTTTCGAACCTTCCCACAGTGTTCTCATCAGGCGAATTCAATGACAAAATGACTCTGACCCAGCTCGCTCCAGCATTTATGTGCCAGGAGGGCGGGGCTTCTCACCTCGCAACCAATAGCAACCGATAACCACCTTCAGCATTGTATGATGCTTCATGAATTGTTTCTTTCACACACTAATAAACTGTATTGTTGTTTTTTAATTTTTTACAGGTACTAGGCGAATAATGTCGATCAGCAGGCACTTGCAGCAGGTAAGTAGGCACCTTTGTGCATAATTCAGGTGAGTACAAGGAACTCGAGGTCCATAGGAACCCGGCACTGGCTTGGTTAGGTGAAGGAAAATCCAGAATCCGAATCCCGAAGGATTCGAAAACGGTTGTGCACGGTCCTGAGTCCCACCGGCCGCCAAGAGTCACAAGCACACCCCCAAATCACACACAACAGCCAACACTTCCCCACAGAAAGCCAACGCCAGTCTAAAATATTTTTTTAGGCTCTGTAAAAAATCCCAAACCCGGGCTACAGCCACACGGGCTGTTTTTCTCAGGGGTGTGTGAAGAAAAACCGATGGTAGGTTAAGGTTTAGATGTGGTGAGGGGTATATTACTCTAATAGTACACATCTCAACGTCTGTATGGACGGAGAAGAAAAATTGAATAAACATATATTGTGCTCAGACGCATCACCACCCTAATGATGCCGGCTGTTTATTTTTAAATGTCTTCAAATTTTGTCATTCAGGTCTGTCGCGACGCGTTTCGAACCTTCCCACAGTGTTCTCATCAGGCGAATTCAATGACAAAATGACTCTGACCCAGCTCGCTCCAGCATTTATGTGCCAGGAGGGCGGGGCTTCTCACCTCGCAACCAATAGCAACCGATAACCACCTTCAGCATTGTATGATGCTTCATGAATTGTTTCTTTCACACACTAATAAACTGTATTGTTGTTTTTTAATTTTTTACAGGTACTAGGCGAATAATGTCGATCAGCAGGCACTTGCAGCAGGTAAGTAGGCACCTTTGTGCATAATTCAGGTGAGTACAAGGAACTCGAGGTCCATAGGAACCCGGCACTGGCTTGGTTAGGTGAAGGAAAATCCAGAATCCGAATCCCGAAGGATTCGAAAACGGTTGTGCACGGTCCTGAGTCCCACCGGCCGCCAAGAGTCACAAGCACACCCCCAAATCACACACAACAGCCAACACTTCCCCACAGAAAGCCAACGCCAGTCTAAAATATTTTTTTAGGCTCTGTAAAAAATCCCAAACCCGGGCTACAGCCACACGGGCTGTTTTTCTCAGGGGTGTGTGAAGAAAAACCGATGGTAGGTTAAGGTTTAGATGTGGTGAGGGGTATATTACTCTAATAGTACACATCTCAACGTCTGTATGGACGGAGAAGAAAAATTGAATAAACATATATTGTGCTCAGACGCATCACCACCCTAATGATGCCGGCTGTTTATTTTTAAATGTCTTCAAATTTTGTCATTCAGGTCTGTCGCGACGCGTTTCGAACCTTCCCACAGTGTTCTCATCAGGCGAATTCAATGACAAAATGACTCTGACCCAGCTCGCTCCAGCATTTATGTGCCAGGAGGGCGGGGCTTCTCACCTCGCAACCAATAGCAACCGATAACCACCTTCAGCATTGTATGATGCTTCATGAATTGTTTCTTTCACACACTAATAAACTGTATTGTTGTTTTTTAATTTTTTACAGGTACTAGGCGAATAATGTCGATCAGCAGGCACTTGCAGCAGGTAAGTAGGCACCTTTGTGCATAATTCAGGTGAGTACAAGGAACTCGAGGTCCATAGGAACCCGGCACTGGCTTGGTTAGGTGAAGGAAAATCCAGAATCCGAATCCCGAAGGATTCGAAAACGGTTGTGCACGGTCCTGAGTCCCACCGGCCGCCAAGAGTCACAAGCACACCCCCAAATCACACACAACAGCCAACACTTCCCCACAGAAAGCCAACGCCAGTCTAAAATATTTTTTTAGGCTCTGTAAAAAATCCCAAACCCGGGCTACAGCCACACGGGCTGTTTTTCTCAGGGGTGTGTGAAGAAAAACCGATGGTAGGTTAAGGTTTAGATGTGGTGAGGGGTATATTACTCTAATAGTACACATCTCAACGTCTGTATGGACGGAGAAGAAAAATTGAATAAACATATATTGTGCTCAGACGCATCACCACCCTAATGATGCCGGCTGTTTATTTTTAAATGTCTTCAAATTTTGTCATTCAGGTCTGTCGCGACGCGTTTCGAACCTTCCCACAGTGTTCTCATCAGGCGAATTCAATGACAAAATGACTCTGACCCAGCTCGCTCCAGCATTTATGTGCCAGGAGGGCGGGGCTTCTCACCTCGCAACCAATAGCAACCGATAACCACCTTCAGCATTGTATGATGCTTCATGAATTGTTTCTTTCACACACTAATAAACTGTATTGTTGTTTTTTAATTTTTTACAGGTACTAGGCGAATAATGTCGATCAGCAGGCACTTGCAGCAGGTAAGTAGGCACCTTTGTGCATAATTCAGGTGAGTACAAGGAACTCGAGGTCCATAGGAACCCGGCACTGGCTTGGTTAGGTGAAGGAAAATCCAGAATCCGAATCCCGAAGGATTCGAAAACGGTTGTGCACGGTCCTGAGTCCCACCGGCCGCCAAGAGTCACAAGCACACCCCCAAAT
The DNA here is from genome assembly GCF_023724105.1 of Carassius gibelio. NCBI lineage: Eukaryota > Metazoa > Chordata > Actinopteri > Cypriniformes > Cyprinidae > Carassius > Carassius gibelio. The sequence continues at coordinate 25,423,247 of NC_068419.1, forward strand.
CACACACAACAGCCAACACTTCCCCACAGAAAGCCAACGCCAGTCTAAAATATTTTTTTAGGCTCTGTAAAAAATCCCAAACCCGGGCTACAGCCACACGGGCTGTTTTTCTCAGGGGTGTGTGAAGAAAAACCGATGGTAGGTTAAGGTTTAGATGTGGTGAGGGGTATATTACTCTAATAGTACACATCTCAACGTCTGTATGGACGGAGAAGAAAAATTGAATAAACATATATTGTGCTCAGACGCATCACCACCCTAATGATGCCGGCTGTTTATTTTTAAATGTCTTCAAATTTTGTCATTCAGGTCTGTCGCGACGCGTTTCGAACCTTCCCACAGTGTTCTCATCAGGCGAATTCAATGACAAAATGACTCTGACCCAGCTCGCTCCAGCATTTATGTGCCAGGAGGGCGGGGCTTCTCACCTCGCAACCAATAGCAACCGATAACCACCTTCAGCATTGTATGATGCTTCATGAATTGTTTCTTTCACACACTAATAAACTGTATTGTTGTTTTTTAATTTTTTACAGGTACTAGGCGAATAATGTCGATCAGCAGGCACTTGCAGCAGGTAAGTAGGCACCTTTGTGCATAATTCAGGTGAGTACAAGGAACTCGAGGTCCATAGGAACCCGGCACTGGCTTGGTTAGGTGAAGGAAAATCCAGAATCCGAATCCCGAAGGATTCGAAAACGGTTGTGCACGGTCCTGAGTCCCACCGGCCGCCAAGAGTCACAAGCACACCCCCAAATCACACACAACAGCCAACACTTCCCCACAGAAAGCCAACGCCAGTCTAAAATATTTTTTTAGGCTCTGTAAAAAATCCCAAACCCGGGCTACAGCCACACGGGCTGTTTTTCTCAGGGGTGTGTGAAGAAAAACCGATGGTAGGTTAAGGTTTAGATGTGGTGAGGGGTATATTACTCTAATAGTACACATCTCAACGTCTGTATGGACGGAGAAGAAAAATTGAATAAACATATATTGTGCTCAGACGCATCACCACCCTAATGATGCCGGCTGTTTATTTTTAAATGTCTTCAAATTTTGTCATTCAGGTCTGTCGCGACGCGTTTCGAACCTTCCCACAGTGTTCTCATCAGGCGAATTCAATGACAAAATGACTCTGACCCAGCTCGCTCCAGCATTTATGTGCCAGGAGGGCGGGGCTTCTCACCTCGCAACCAATAGCAACCGATAACCACCTTCAGCATTGTATGATGCTTCATGAATTGTTTCTTTCACACACTAATAAACTGTATTGTTGTTTTTTAATTTTTTACAGGTACTAGGCGAATAATGTCGATCAGCAGGCACTTGCAGCAGGTAAGTAGGCACCTTTGTGCATAATTCAGGTGAGTACAAGGAACTCGAGGTCCATAGGAACCCGGCACTGGCTTGGTTAGGTGAAGGAAAATCCAGAATCCGAATCCCGAAGGATTCGAAAACGGTTGTGCACGGTCCTGAGTCCCACCGGCCGCCAAGAGTCACAAGCACACCCCCAAATCACACACAACAGCCAACACTTCCCCACAGAAAGCCAACGCCAGTCTAAAATATTTTTTTAGGCTCTGTAAAAAATCCCAAACCCGGGCTACAGCCACACGGGCTGTTTTTCTCAGGGGTGTGTGAAGAAAAACCGATGGTAGGTTAAGGTTTAGATGTGGTGAGGGGTATATTACTCTAATAGTACACATCTCAACGTCTGTATGGACGGAGAAGAAAAATTGAATAAACATATATTGTGCTCAGACGCATCACCACCCTAATGATGCCGGCTGTTTATTTTTAAATGTCTTCAAATTTTGTCATTCAGGTCTGTCGCGACGCGTTTCGAACCTTCCCACAGTGTTCTCATCAGGCGAATTCAATGACAAAATGACTCTGACCCAGCTCGCTCCAGCATTTATGTGCCAGGAGGGCGGGGCTTCTCACCTCGCAACCAATAGCAACCGATAACCACCTTCAGCATTGTATGATGCTTCATGAATTGTTTCTTTCACACACTAATAAACTGTATTGTTGTTTTTTAATTTTTTACAGGTACTAGGCGAATAATGTCGATCAGCAGGCACTTGCAGCAGGTAAGTAGGCACCTTTGTGCATAATTCAGGTGAGTACAAGGAACTCGAGGTCCATAGGAACCCGGCACTGGCTTGGTTAGGTGAAGGAAAATCCAGAATCCGAATCCCGAAGGATTCGAAAACGGTTGTGCACGGTCCTGAGTCCCACCGGCCGCCAAGAGTCACAAGCACACCCCCAAATCACACACAACAGCCAACACTTCCCCACAGAAAGCCAACGCCAGTCTAAAATATTTTTTTAGGCTCTGTAAAAAATCCCAAACCCGGGCTACAGCCACACGGGCTGTTTTTCTCAGGGGTGTGTGAAGAAAAACCGATGGTAGGTTAAGGTTTAGATGTGGTGAGGGGTATATTACTCTAATAGTACACATCTCAACGTCTGTATGGACGGAGAAGAAAAATTGAATAAACATATATTGTGCTCAGACGCATCACCACCCTAATGATGCCGGCTGTTTATTTTTAAATGTCTTCAAATTTTGTCATTCAGGTCTGTCGCGACGCGTTTCGAACCTTCCCACAGTGTTCTCATCAGGCGAATTCAATGACAAAATGACTCTGACCCAGCTCGCTCCAGCATTTATGTGCCAGGAGGGCGGGGCTTCTCACCTCGCAACCAATAGCAACCGATAACCACCTTCAGCATTGTATGATGCTTCATGAATTGTTTCTTTCACACACTAATAAACTGTATTGTTGTTTTTTAATTTTTTACAGGTACTAGGCGAATAATGTCGATCAGCAGGCACTTGCAGCAGGTAAGTAGGCACCTTTGTGCATAATTCAGGTGAGTACAAGGAACTCGAGGTCCATAGGAACCCGGCACTGGCTTGGTTAGGTGAAGGAAAATCCAGAATCCGAATCCCGAAGGATTCGAAAACGGTTGTGCACGGTCCTGAGTCCCACCGGCCGCCAAGAGTCACAAGCACACCCCCAAATCACACACAACAGCCAACACTTCCCCACAGAAAGCCAACGCCAGTCTAAAATATTTTTTTAGGCTCTGTAAAAAATCCCAAACCCGGGCTACAGCCACACGGGCTGTTTTTCTCAGGGGTGTGTGAAGAAAAACCGATGGTAGGTTAAGGTTTAGATGTGGTGAGGGGTATATTACTCTAATAGTACACATCTCAACGTCTGTATGGACGGAGAAGAAAAATTGAATAAACATATATTGTGCTCAGACGCATCACCACCCTAATGATGCCGGCTGTTTATTTTTAAATGTCTTCAAATTTTGTCATTCAGGTCTGTCGCGACGCGTTTCGAACCTTCCCACAGTGTTCTCATCAGGCGAATTCAATGACAAAATGACTCTGACCCAGCTCGCTCCAGCATTTATGTGCCAGGAGGGCGGGGCTTCTCACCTCGCAACCAATAGCAACCGATAACCACCTTCAGCATTGTATGATGCTTCATGAATTGTTTCTTTCACACACTAATAAACTGTATTGTTGTTTTTTAATTTTTTACAGGTACTAGGCGAATAATGTCGATCAGCAGGCACTTGCAGCAGGTAAGTAGGCACCTTTGTGCATAATTCAGGTGAGTACAAGGAACTCGAGGTCCATAGGAACCCGGCACTGGCTTGGTTAGGTGAAGGAAAATCCAGAATCCGAATCCCGAAGGATTCGAAAACGGTTGTGCACGGTCCTGAGTCCCACCGGCCGCCAAGAGTCACAAGCACACCCCCAAATCACACACAACAGCCAACACTTCCCCACAGAAAGCCAACGCCAGTCTAAAATATTTTTTTAGGCTCTGTAAAAAATCCCAAACCCGGGCTACAGCCACACGGGCTGTTTTTCTCAGGGGTGTGTGAAGAAAAACCGATGGTAGGTTAAGGTTTAGATGTGGTGAGGGGTATATTACTCTAATAGTACACATCTCAACGTCTGTATGGACGGAGAAGAAAAATTGAATAAACATATATTGTGCTCAGACGCATCACCACCCTAATGATGCCGGCTGTTTATTTTTAAATGTCTTCAAATTTTGTCATTCAGGTCTGTCGCGACGCGTTTCGAACCTTCCCACAGTGTTCTCATCAGGCGAATTCAATGACAAAATGACTCTGACCCAGCTCGCTCCAGCATTTATGTGCCAGGAGGGCGGGGCTTCTCACCTCGCAACCAATAGCAACCGATAACCACCTTCAGCATTGTATGATGCTTCATGAATTGTTTCTTTCACACACTAATAAACTGTATTGTTGTTTTTTAATTTTTTACAGGTACTAGGCGAATAATGTCGATCAGCAGGCACTTGCAGCAGGTAAGTAGGCACCTTTGTGCATAATTCAGGTGAGTACAAGGAACTCGAGGTCCATAGGAACCCGGCACTGGCTTGGTTAGGTGAAGGAAAATCCAGAATCCGAATCCCGAAGGATTCGAAAACGGTTGTGCACGGTCCTGAGTCCCACCGGCCGCCAAGAGTCACAAGCACACCCCCAAATCACACACAACAGCCAACACTTCCCCACAGAAAGCCAACGCCAGTCTAAAATATTTTTTTAGGCTCTGTAAAAAATCCCAAACCCGGGCTACAGCCACACGGGCTGTTTTTCTCAGGGGTGTGTGAAGAAAAACCGATGGTAGGTTAAGGTTTAGATGTGGTGAGGGGTATATTACTCTAATAGTACACATCTCAACGTCTGTATGGACGGAGAAGAAAAATTGAATAAACATATATTGTGCTCAGACGCATCACCACCCTAATGATGCCGGCTGTTTATTTTTAAATGTCTTCAAATTTTGTCATTCAGGTCTGTCGCGACGCGTTTCGAACCTTCCCACAGTGTTCTCATCAGGCGAATTCAATGACAAAATGACTCTGACCCAGCTCGCTCCAGCATTTATGTGCCAGGAGGGCGGGGCTTCTCACCTCGCAACCAATAGCAACCGATAACCACCTTCAGCATTGTATGATGCTTCATGAATTGTTTCTTTCACACACTAATAAACTGTATTGTTGTTTTTTAATTTTTTACAGGTACTAGGCGAATAATGTCGATCAGCAGGCACTTGCAGCAGGTAAGTAGGCACCTTTGTGCATAATTCAGGTGAGTACAAGGAACTCGAGGTCCATAGGAACCCGGCACTGGCTTGGTTAGGTGAAGGAAAATCCAGAATCCGAATCCCGAAGGATTCGAAAACGGTTGTGCACGGTCCTGAGTCCCACCGGCCGCCAAGAGTCACAAGCACACCCCCAAATCACACACAACAGCCAACACTTCCCCACAGAAAGCCAACGCCAGTCTAAAATATTTTTTTAGGCTCTGTAAAAAATCCCAAACCCGGGCTACAGCCACACGGGCTGTTTTTCTCAGGGGTGTGTGAAGAAAAACCGATGGTAGGTTAAGGTTTAGATGTGGTGAGGGGTATATTACTCTAATAGTACACATCTCAACGTCTGTATGGACGGAGAAGAAAAATTGAATAAACATATATTGTGCTCAGACGCATCACCACCCTAATGATGCCGGCTGTTTATTTTTAAATGTCTTCAAATTTTGTCATTCAGGTCTGTCGCGACGCGTTTCGAACCTTCCCACAGTGTTCTCATCAGGCGAATTCAATGACAAAATGACTCTGACCCAGCTCGCTCCAGCATTTATGTGCCAGGAGGGCGGGGCTTCTCACCTCGCAACCAATAGCAACCGATAACCACCTTCAGCATTGTATGATGCTTCATGAATTGTTTCTTTCACACACTAATAAACTGTATTGTTGTTTTTTAATTTTTTACAGGTACTAGGCGAATAATGTCGATCAGCAGGCACTTGCAGCAGGTAAGTAGGCACCTTTGTGCATAATTCAGGTGAGTACAAGGAACTCGAGGTCCATAGGAACCCGGCACTGGCTTGGTTAGGTGAAGGAAAATCCAGAATCCGAATCCCGAAGGATTCGAAAACGGTTGTGCACGGTCCTGAGTCCCACCGGCCGCCAAGAGTCACAAGCACACCCCCAAATCACACACAACAGCCAACACTTCCCCACAGAAAGCCAACGCCAGTCTAAAATATTTTTTTAGGCTCTGTAAAAAATCCCAAACCCGGGCTACAGCCACACGGGCTGTTTTTCTCAGGGGTGTGTGAAGAAAAACCGATGGTAGGTTAAGGTTTAGATGTGGTGAGGGGTATATTACTCTAATAGTACACATCTCAACGTCTGTATGGACGGAGAAGAAAAATTGAATAAACATATATTGTGCTCAGACGCATCACCACCCTAATGATGCCGGCTGTTTATTTTTAAATGTCTTCAAATTTTGTCATTCAGGTCTGTCGCGACGCGTTTCGAACCTTCCCACAGTGTTCTCATCAGGCGAATTCAATGACAAAATGACTCTGACCCAGCTCGCTCCAGCATTTATGTGCCAGGAGGGCGGGGCTTCTCACCTCGCAACCAATAGCAACCGATAACCACCTTCAGCATTGTATGATGCTTCATGAATTGTTTCTTTCACACACTAATAAACTGTATTGTTGTTTTTTAATTTTTTACAGGTACTAGGCGAATAATGTCGATCAGCAGGCACTTGCAGCAGGTAAGTAGGCACCTTTGTGCATAATTCAGGTGAGTACAAGGAACTCGAGGTCCATAGGAACCCGGCACTGGCTTGGTTAGGTGAAGGAAAATCCAGAATCCGAATCCCGAAGGATTCGAAAACGGTTGTGCACGGTCCTGAGTCCCACCGGCCGCCAAGAGTCACAAGCACACCCCCAAATCACACACAACAGCCAACACTTCCCCACAGAAAGCCAACGCCAGTCTAAAATATTTTTTTAGGCTCTGTAAAAAATCCCAAACCCGGGCTACAGCCACACGGGCTGTTTTTCTCAGGGGTGTGTGAAGAAAAACCGATGGTAGGTTAAGGTTTAGATGTGGTGAGGGGTATATTACTCTAATAGTACACATCTCAACGTCTGTATGGACGGAGAAGAAAAATTGAATAAACATATATTGTGCTCAGACGCATCACCACCCTAATGATGCCGGCTGTTTATTTTTAAATGTCTTCAAATTTTGTCATTCAGGTCTGTCGCGACGCGTTTCGAACCTTCCCACAGTGTTCTCATCAGGCGAATTCAATGACAAAATGACTCTGACCCAGCTCGCTCCAGCATTTATGTGCCAGGAGGGCGGGGCTTCTCACCTCGCAACCAATAGCAACCGATAACCACCTTCAGCATTGTATGATGCTTCATGAATTGTTTCTTTCACACACTAATAAACTGTATTGTTGTTTTTTAATTTTTTACAGGTACTAGGCGAATAATGTCGATCAGCAGGCACTTGCAGCAGGTAAGTAGGCACCTTTGTGCATAATTCAGGTGAGTACAAGGAACTCGAGGTCCATAGGAACCCGGCACTGGCTTGGTTAGGTGAAGGAAAATCCAGAATCCGAATCCCGAAGGATTCGAAAACGGTTGTGCACGGTCCTGAGTCCCACCGGCCGCCAAGAGTCACAAGCACACCCCCAAATCACACACAACAGCCAACACTTCCCCACAGAAAGCCAACGCCAGTCTAAAATATTTTTTTAGGCTCTGTAAAAAATCCCAAACCCGGGCTACAGCCACACGGGCTGTTTTTCTCAGGGGTGTGTGAAGAAAAACCGATGGTAGGTTAAGGTTTAGATGTGGTGAGGGGTATATTACTCTAATAGTACACATCTCAACGTCTGTATGGACGGAGAAGAAAAATTGAATAAACATATATTGTGCTCAGACGCATCACCACCCTAATGATGCCGGCTGTTTATTTTTAAATGTCTTCAAATTTTGTCATTCAGGTCTGTCGCGACGCGTTTCGAACCTTCCCACAGTGTTCTCATCAGGCGAATTCAATGACAAAATGACTCTGACCCAGCTCGCTCCAGCATTTATGTGCCAGGAGGGCGGGGCTTCTCACCTCGCAACCAATAGCAACCGATAACCACCTTCAGCATTGTATGATGCTTCATGAATTGTTTCTTTCACACACTAATAAACTGTATTGTTGTTTTTTAATTTTTTACAGGTACTAGGCGAATAATGTCGATCAGCAGGCACTTGCAGCAGGTAAGTAGGCACCTTTGTGCATAATTCAGGTGAGTACAAGGAACTCGAGGTCCATAGGAACCCGGCACTGGCTTGGTTAGGTGAAGGAAAATCCAGAATCCGAATCCCGAAGGATTCGAAAACGGTTGTGCACGGTCCTGAGTCCCACCGGCCGCCAAGAGTCACAAGCACACCCCCAAATCACACACAACAGCCAACACTTCCCCACAGAAAGCCAACGCCAGTCTAAAATATTTTTTTAGGCTCTGTAAAAAATCCCAAACCCGGGCTACAGCCACACGGGCTGTTTTTCTCAGGGGTGTGTGAAGAAAAACCGATGGTAGGTTAAGGTTTAGATGTGGTGAGGGGTATATTACTCTAATAGTACACATCTCAACGTCTGTATGGACGGAGAAGAAAAATTGAATAAACATATATTGTGCTCAGACGCATCACCACCCTAATGATGCCGGCTGTTTATTTTTAAATGTCTTCAAATTTTGTCATTCAGGTCTGTCGCGACGCGTTTCGAACCTTCCCACAGTGTTCTCATCAGGCGAATTCAATGACAAAATGACTCTGACCCAGCTCGCTCCAGCATTTATGTGCCAGGAGGGCGGGGCTTCTCACCTCGCAACCAATAGCAACCGATAACCACCTTCAGCATTGTATGATGCTTCATGAATTGTTTCTTTCACACACTAATAAACTGTATTGTTGTTTTTTAATTTTTTACAGGTACTAGGCGAATAATGTCGATCAGCAGGCACTTGCAGCAGGTAAGTAGGCACCTTTGTGCATAATTCAGGTGAGTACAAGGAACTCGAGGTCCATAGGAACCCGGCACTGGCTTGGTTAGGTGAAGGAAAATCCAGAATCCGAATCCCGAAGGATTCGAAAACGGTTGTGCACGGTCCTGAGTCCCACCGGCCGCCAAGAGTCACAAGCACACCCCCAAATCACACACAACAGCCAACACTTCCCCACAGAAAGCCAACGCCAGTCTAAAATATTTTTTTAGGCTCTGTAAAAAATCCCAAACCCGGGCTACAGCCACACGGGCTGTTTTTCTCAGGGGTGTGTGAAGAAAAACCGATGGTAGGTTAAGGTTTAGATGTGGTGAGGGGTATATTACTCTAATAGTACACATCTCAACGTCTGTATGGACGGAGAAGAAAAATTGAATAAACATATATTGTGCTCAGACGCATCACCACCCTAATGATGCCGGCTGTTTATTTTTAAATGTCTTCAAATTTTGTCATTCAGGTCTGTCGCGACGCGTTTCGAACCTTCCCACAGTGTTCTCATCAGGCGAATTCAATGACAAAATGACTCTGACCCAGCTCGCTCCAGCATTTATGTGCCAGGAGGGCGGGGCTTCTCACCTCGCAACCAATAGCAACCGATAACCACCTTCAGCATTGTATGATGCTTCATGAATTGTTTCTTTCACACACTAATAAACTGTATTGTTGTTTTTTAATTTTTTACAGGTACTAGGCGAATAATGTCGATCAGCAGGCACTTGCAGCAGGTAAGTAGGCACCTTTGTGCATAATTCAGGTGAGTACAAGGAACTCGAGGTCCATAGGAACCCGGCACTGGCTTGGTTAGGTGAAGGAAAATCCAGAATCCGAATCCCGAAGGATTCGAAAACGGTTGTGCACGGTCCTGAGTCCCACCGGCCGCCAAGAGTCACAAGCACACCCCCAAATCACACACAACAGCCAACACTTCCCCACAGAAAGCCAACGCCAGTCTAAAATATTTTTTTAGGCTCTGTAAAAAATCCCAAACCCGGGCTACAGCCACACGGGCTGTTTTTCTCAGGGGTGTGTGAAGAAAAACCGATGGTAGGTTAAGGTTTAGATGTGGTGAGGGGTATATTACTCTAATAGTACACATCTCAACGTCTGTATGGACGGAGAAGAAAAATTGAATAAACATATATTGTGCTCAGACGCATCACCACCCTAATGATGCCGGCTGTTTATTTTTAAATGTCTTCAAATTTTGTCATTCAGGTCTGTCGCGACGCGTTTCGAACCTTCCCACAGTGTTCTCATCAGGCGAATTCAATGACAAAATGACTCTGACCCAGCTCGCTCCAGCATTTATGTGCCAGGAGGGCGGGGCTTCTCACCTCGCAACCAATAGCAACCGATAACCACCTTCAGCATTGTATGATGCTTCATGAATTGTTTCTTTCACACACTAATAAACTGTATTGTTGTTTTTTAATTTTTTACAGGTACTAGGCGAATAATGTCGATCAGCAGGCACTTGCAGCAGGTAAGTAGGCACCTTTGTGCATAATTCAGGTGAGTACAAGGAACTCGAGGTCCATAGGAACCCGGCACTGGCTTGGTTAGGTGAAGGAAAATCCAGAATCCGAATCCCGAAGGATTCGAAAACGGTTGTGCACGGTCCTGAGTCCCACCGGCCGCCAAGAGTCACAAGCACACCCCCAAATCACACACAACAGCCAACACTTCCCCACAGAAAGCCAACGCCAGTCTAAAATATTTTTTTAGGCTCTGTAAAAAATCCCAAACCCGGGCTACAGCCACACGGGCTGTTTTTCTCAGGGGTGTGTGTGAAGAAAAACCGATGGTAGGTTAAGGTTTAGATGTGGTGAGGGGTATATTACTCTAATAGTACACATCTCAACGTCTGTATGGACGGAGAAGAAAAATTGAATAAACATATATTGTGCTCAGACGCATCACCACCCTAATGATGCCGGCTGTTTATTTTTAAATGTCTTCAAATTTTGTCATTCAGGTCTGTCGCGACGCGTTTCGAACCTTCCCACAGTGTTCTCATCAGGCGAATTCAATGACAAAATGACTCTGACCCAGCTCGCTCCAGCATTTATGTGCCAGGAGGGCGGGGCTTCTCACCTCGCAACCAATAGCAACCGATAACCACCTTCAGCATTGTATGATGCTTCATGAATTGTTTCTTTCACACACTAATAAACTGTATTGTTGTTTTTTAATTTTTTACAGGTACTAGGCGAATAATGTCGATCAGCAGGCACTTGCAGCAGGTAAGTAGGCACCTTTGTGCATAATTCAGGTGAGTACAAGGAACTCGAGGTCCATAGGAACCCGGCACTGGCTTGGTTAGGTGAAGGAAAATCCAGAATCCGAATCCCGAAGGATTCGAAAACGGTTGTGCACGGTCCTGAGTCCCACCGGCCGCCAAGAGTCACAAGCACACCCCCAAATCACACACAACAGCCAACACTTCCCCACAGAAAGCCAACGCCAGTCTAAAATATTTTTTTAGGCTCTGTAAAAAATCCCAAACCCGGGCTACAGCCACACGGGCTGTTTTTCTCAGGGGTGTGTGAAGAAAAACCGATGGTAGGTTAAGGTTTAGATGTGGTGAGGGGTATATTACTCTAATAGTACACATCTCAACGTCTGTATGGACGGAGAAGAAAAATTGAATAAACATATATTGTGCTCAGACGCATCACCACCCTAATGATGCCGGCTGTTTATTTTTAAATGTCTTCAAATTTTGTCATTCAGGTCTGTCGCGACGCGTTTCGAACCTTCCCACAGTGTTCTCATCAGGCGAATTCAATGACAAAATGACTCTGACCCAGCTCGCTCCAGCATTTATGTGCCAGGAGGGCGGGGCTTCTCACCTCGCAACCAATAGCAACCGATAACCACCTTCAGCATTGTATGATGCTTCATGAATTGTTTCTTTCACACACTAATAAACTGTATTGTTGTTTTTTAATTTTTTACAGGTACTAGGCGAATAATGTCGATCAGCAGGCACTTGCAGCAGGTAAGTAGGCACCTTTGTGCATAATTCAGGTGAGTACAAGGAACTCGAGGTCCATAGGAACCCGGCACTGGCTTGGTTAGGTGAAGGAAAATCCAGAATCCGAATCCCGAAGGATTCGAAAACGGTTGTGCACGGTCCTGAGTCCCACCGGCCGCCAAGAGTCACAAGCACACCCCCAAATCACACACAACAGCCAACACTTCCCCACAGAAAGCCAACGCCAGTCTAAAATATTTTTTTAGGCTCTGTAAAAAATCCCAAACCCGGGCTACAGCCACACGGGCTGTTTTTCTCAGGGGTGTGTGAAGAAAAACCGATGGTAGGTTAAGGTTTAGATGTGGTGAGGGGTATATTACTCTAATAGTACACATCTCAACGTCTGTATGGACGGAGAAGAAAAATTGAATAAACATATATTGTGCTCAGACGCATCACCACCCTAATGATGCCGGCTGTTTATTTTTAAATGTCTTCAAATTTTGTCATTCAGGTCTGTCGCGACGCGTTTCGAACCTTCCCACAGTGTTCTCATCAGGCGAATTCAATGACAAAATGACTCTGACCCAGCTCGCTCCAGCATTTATGTGCCAGGAGGGCGGGGCTTCTCACCTCGCAACCAATAGCAACCGATAACCACCTTCAGCATTGTATGATGCTTCATGAATTGTTTCTTTCACACACTAATAAACTGTATTGTTGTTTTTTAATTTTTTACAGGTACTAGGCGAATAATGTCGATCAGCAGGCACTTGCAGCAGGTAAGTAGGCACCTTTGTGCATAATTCAGGTGAGTACAAGGAACTCGAGGTCCATAGGAACCCGGCACTGGCTTGGTTAGGTGAAGGAAAATCCAGAATCCGAATCCCGAAGGATTCGAAAACGGTTGTGCACGGTCCTGAGTCCCACCGGCCGCCAAGAGTCACAAGCACACCCCCAAATCACACACAACAGCCAACACTTCCCCACAGAAAGCCAACGCCAGTCTAAAATATTTTTTTAGGCTCTGTAAAAAATCCCAAACCCGGGCTACAGCCACACGGGCTGTTTTTCTCAGGGGTGTGTGAAGAAAAACCGATGGTAGGTTAAGGTTTAGATGTGGTGAGGGGTATATTACTCTAATAGTACACATCTCAACGTCTGTATGGACGGAGAAGAAAAATTGAATAAACATATATTGTGCTCAGACGCATCACCACCCTAATGATGCCGGCTGTTTATTTTTAAATGTCTTCAAATTTTGTCATTCAGGTCTGTCGCGACGCGTTTCGAACCTTCCCACAGTGTTCTCATCAGGCGAATTCAATGACAAAATGACTCTGACCCAGCTCGCTCCAGCATTTATGTGCCAGGAGGGCGGGGCTTCTCACCTCGCAACCAATAGCAACCGATAACCACCTTCAGCATTGTATGATGCTTCATGAATTGTTTCTTTCACACACTAATAAACTGTATTGTTGTTTTTTAATTTTTTACAGGTACTAGGCGAATAATGTCGATCAGCAGGCACTTGCAGCAGGTAAGTAGGCACCTTTGTGCATAATTCAGGTGAGTACAAGGAACTCGAGGTCCATAGGAACCCGGCACTGGCTTGGTTAGGTGAAGGAAAATCCAGAATCCGAATCCCGAAGGATTCGAAAACGGTTGTGCACGGTCCTGAGTCCCACCGGCCGCCAAGAGTCACAAGCACACCCCCAAATCACACACAACAGCCAACACTTCCCCACAGAAAGCCAACGCCAGTCTAAAATATTTTTTTAGGCTCTGTAAAAAATCCCAAACCCGGGCTACAGCCACACGGGCTGTTTTTCTCAGGGGTGTGTGAAGAAAAACCGATGGTAGGTTAAGGTTTAGATGTGGTGAGGGGTATATTACTCTAATAGTACACATCTCAACGTCTGTATGGACGGAGAAGAAAAATTGAATAAACATATATTGTGCTCAGACGCATCACCACCCTAATGATGCCGGCTGTTTATTTTTAAATGTCTTCAAATTTTGTCATTCAGGTCTGTCGCGACGCGTTTCGAACCTTCCCACAGTGTTCTCATCAGGCGAATTCAATGACAAAATGACTCTGACCCAGCTCGCTCCAGCATTTATGTGCCAGGAGGGCGGGGCTTCTCACCTCGCAACCAATAGCAACCGATAACCACCTTCAGCATTGTATGATGCTTCATGAATTGTTTCTTTCACACACTAATAAACTGTATTGTTGTTTTTTAATTTTTTACAGGTACTAGGCGAATAATGTCGATCAGCAGGCACTTGCAGCAGGTAAGTAGGCACCTTTGTGCATAATTCAGGTGAGTACAAGGAACTCGAGGTCCATAGGAACCCGGCACTGGCTTGGTTAGGTGAAGGAAAATCCAGAATCCGAATCCCGAAGGATTCGAAAACGGTTGTGCACGGTCCTGAGTCCCACCGGCCGCCAAGAGTCACAAGCACACCCCCAAATCACACACAACAGCCAACACTTCCCCACAGAAAGCCAACGCCAGTCTAAAATATTTTTTTAGGCTCTGTAAAAAATCCCAAACCCGGGCTACAGCCACACGGGCTGTTTTTCTCAGGGGTGTGTGAAGAAAAACCGATGGTAGGTTAAGGTTTAGATGTGGTGAGGGGTATATTACTCTAATAGTACACATCTCAACGTCTGTATGGACGGAGAAGAAAAATTGAATAAACATATATTGTGCTCAGACGCATCACCACCCTAATGATGCCGGCTGTTTATTTTTAAATGTCTTCAAATTTTGTCATTCAGGTCTGTCGCGACGCGTTTCGAACCTTCCCACAGTGTTCTCATCAGGCGAATTCAATGACAAAATGACTCTGACCCAGCTCGCTCCAGCATTTATGTGCCAGGAGGGCGGGGCTTCTCACCTCGCAACCAATAGCAACCGATAACCACCTTCAGCATTGTATGATGCTTCATGAATTGTTTCTTTCACACACTAATAAACTGTATTGTTGTTTTTTAATTTTTTACAGGTACTAGGCGAATAATGTCGATCAGCAGGCACTTGCAGCAGGTAAGTAGGCACCTTTGTGCATAATTCAGGTGAGTACAAGGAACTCGAGGTCCATAGGAACCCGGCACTGGCTTGGTTAGGTGAAGGAAAATCCAGAATCCGAATCCCGAAGGATTCGAAAACGGTTGTGCACGGTCCTGAGTCCCACCGGCCGCCAAGAGTCACAAGCACACCCCCAAATCACACACAACAGCCAACACTTCCCCACAGAAAGCCAACGCCAGTCTAAAATATTTTTTTAGGCTCTGTAAAAAATCCCAAACCCGGGCTACAGCCACACGGGCTGTTTTTCTCAGGGGTGTGTGAAGAAAAACCGATGGTAGGTTAAGGTTTAGATGTGGTGAGGGGTATATTACTCTAATAGTACACATCTCAACGTCTGTATGGACGGAGAAGAAAAATTGAATAAACATATATTGTGCTCAGACGCATCACCACCCTAATGATGCCGGCTGTTTATTTTTAAATGTCTTCAAATTTTGTCATTCAGGTCTGTCGCGACGCGTTTCGAACCTTCCCACAGTGTTCTCATCAGGCGAATTCAATGACAAAATGACTCTGACCCAGCTCGCTCCAGCATTTATGTGCCAGGAGGGCGGGGCTTCTCACCTCGCAACCAATAGCAACCGATAACCACCTTCAGCATTGTATGATGCTTCATGAATTGTTTCTTTCACACACTAATAAACTGTATTGTTGTTTTTTAATTTTTTACAGGTACTAGGCGAATAATGTCGATCAGCAGGCACTTGCAGCAGGTAAGTAGGCACCTTTGTGCATAATTCAGGTGAGTACAAGGAACTCGAGGTCCATAGGAACCCGGCACTGGCTTGGTTAGGTGAAGGAAAATCCAGAATCCGAATCCCGAAGGATTCGAAAACGGTTGTGCACGGTCCTGAGTCCCACCGGCCGCCAAGAGTCACAAGCACACCCCCAAATCACACACAACAGCCAACACTTCCCCACAGAAAGCCAACGCCAGTCTAAAATATTTTTTTAGGCTCTGTAAAAAATCCCAAACCCGGGCTACAGCCACACGGGCTGTTTTTCTCAGGGGTGTGTGAAGAAAAACCGATGGTAGGTTAAGGTTTAGATGTGGTGAGGGGTATATTACTCTAATAGTACACATCTCAACGTCTGTATGGACGGAGAAGAAAAATTGAATAAACATATATTGTGCTCAGACGCATCACCACCCTAATGATGCCGGCTGTTTATTTTTAAATGTCTTCAAATTTTGTCATTCAGGTCTGTCGCGACGCGTTTCGAACCTTCCCACAGTGTTCTCATCAGGCGAATTCAATGACAAAATGACTCTGACCCAGCTCGCTCCAGCATTTATGTGCCAGGAGGGCGGGGCTTCTCACCTCGCAACCAATAGCAACCGATAACCACCTTCAGCATTGTATGATG
>NC_068419.1:25440140-25468021 GCF_023724105.1 Carassius gibelio
TACAAATATGTGAAAATACCTGTCTTGGATAGTATGTTGGAAAAAAAAAACTGTCAGTTATGTCTTAAGTTAAAGTAAACAGTTGAGAAAAAAATCGTATGTGTTGTGTGTTATATTGGATGCATTCATTGTCTCTTAAAGTGACCGTGCCTAATAGGGCTTTAATAGGGCATTCTGGCACGTGGCGGGCATGTTGATGAACAAAAAAACAGAACGAACATACAAATTAAACACTTTAAAACCGGGCCCACTGGTACAACCTGAACCAGGGTCCCGAAAACCCCAACTATGGCCCTGTTTACAGTACAAACCTTGTAAGTGAACTAGGGATGTCAAATTTCGATTATTTCCATGATCGATCGTCGTTTAAATTAACGATCGATTAATCGTTAACCATAATACTGCAAAATGCGTCTATTGTAGGCACGCAGTCAGCGGTATGACAGGATGTGCAAAAGCCACACACACACACAAAACGCTTTCTCACTTGAATTAAAGAGGTTTTAGTCTGAATAAAATGCTAGTAGCAGGATTATAAAATGAATAGATGCGATTATGATCATTTGATAAAATGAAGAGAGCGCGCCATACTTTTGAGGTCATTTTACTTTGTTGACAGTTTCCAATCCCGCACGGAGAACGCTGAACGCGCCTCTTTAAATGGTTTTGTGGTGCTCGTTGTTGTATTTTAAAGCACAATTGCAATGTTTTCAACTGACATTATTGTATAAAATTATCCGAAATGTGGAGCGCGTGTGACTGCGCTGCACATTAAGTGAACTACATCGGCGCTGCTGCACCAAAACACTGTTGCTCACATTAATTTGATCCTGCTGGATTCTGTCCTAGAAAATGTCAGATTTTTAAAAATCCGTCATACAGCGCATTAGATCGTGACAGTGCATGCGTGCAGACGAGGATGAGCGAGCGGGGCTTTGGCTAGATTTATTTGGAGGTTATTGCTCATGTCTCATTCGGCACAAATCGAAATGTTTCCATATTCGCAATGTATTTGAATGTTAAACTATTATTTATAATGTAAACTAGGCTTGTACTTAACACGCATTTGCATATAGACGGAAAAGATGATCCTCTTCATATGAGCAAAAACGTCCTTGGCATAACAGCAGAGTGGACCGGTATACTACGGTCTATTTAAACTGACCAGTGTAACCTTTTAATGTTTAGTTGACATTTTATTTTGATAATGAACAGACTGCGATGTAAGTTTGAATCGCTAGAATATACGTGTGCAGCAGGCTCCTGGGCGATCGAAACAGCTGAGACATTAAAAAAAATATATATTTTCCGCAAAAGTGTTTACTTTCATTTGTGCACACTCACAATAAAAACAGAAGATTTGTGATCTTGTAAAATAAAGCAAACAAACAGAATGCGTTGTCATCCTTTTTTTTTTTTTTTTTTTTTTGTGAACTTATGGAGCGCCCACACTTCTGTTTTAAATCCGTTAATCTTAATTAGCCTATTTAAGTCGGATATATTTCGCATAGCCTATTTAAAAAAAAAAAAAAAAAACATGAAAACAAATTGTTATTTTTATGTTGGGCCTATTACTTAGTAGGCTATAAATTTTCCTTAAAGCATCCCATTTTGTCCCAGGGCTTAGAACCTGTGCCCTAGTCAGGTCCATGCAGAAACTTGTGAACGATGCTCGGCGTCATCGTTTAGTGACAGCAGTGAATGCTCCAGGAATGTGTCGGCCACAGCGCCTATTAATCGCTGTTTTGAATCCAGCAATTATTTATTTAGAAATGATAAGATCTGATTATGACAAGTGTGGTATAAAAGCTTTGTTTATTAGAGGAATAATAGGTTAACTGGAAAATGTTAGATCGCGACTATGCTTTTGGACCCCATAGTCTTCATTTACGCGGCTTTGTTCTGGTTTGCCGGCTGGTCATGAATTTCCACAAATTCAGTATATTTAGGCATTGTTTCTTTTCCTAAATCTTCATCGTCTAACCCTCTAATTTCCCAGGTTTATTTTATTATCTTTCGCTTTTAATAACTGTTTTCGCATCTCTTACTGTGGTAAACATGGGAAGGGAAATTAAAGATTTCATGAATTAAGAATTCGTTCGATTTATTAATTTGTTCCCTTATTTCACTTAAATCATGGGTTATTTAGGGAACAAAATTAATGAAACATGGACAATTGCCACATTAATAATTCGTAGGAATGAATTAACAAGTTGTAGGAATGAATAGACTGTCCTGTCACTGTGTCCCGCAGCCCTGCAAAGCGCACGATATAAAACCGTTATCTGATGAAATGATTAGTAACTATTTCTATTGCATTTAATGTTGAAGAACTTTTATGTTGTTTCTATTTTAATGTTCTTTAAAGTTTAAATCACATTTAAAGCTTAATTTGTACATTGTGAATGAATGATGATGCTTTTATATATCGTCACCGTCACTCACAGCCGCTCGCACGTGTTGAGTGCGCATGAGCCGCACGCAGCCCAACATTGAATCGGTTAACCGACCATCGATAGCCTTAATCGATTGCATCTCTTATCGACAATTAATCGATCATCGATTAATCGTTGACATCCCTAAAGTGAACTATGAGGGCAAACAAACAAAACAGAAACAAAATAATTGTTCATTAATCATAATCGAGGTAAAATTTTCAGTTAATCGAGGTTTTGACTTTAGGCCATAATCGTCCAGACCTACCCATGTTAACAGATTGCAGCGTTCACACTGCACGAGGTTAGTTCCTTAAGACCCGTGGGATTGCTTGTGATAAAGATTTTAATGCAAAGAGAACAAGACTGTTTCTGTCGGTGATGCTTTAATTTTAAATATTTTCAATATCCTAACAAGAAAAGTAGGCTAATTATTGTGTTTAAATATTTTGCCGCTTGCTTGATCAGCATATACAAAACTAGAAGTCAAATACAAGAACAATGCGTTGTTTATATTTCTTGAGTTTAAACTAATGTCTATGATTATGAAAGACTGTTACTTTTCTGTGATAAAAGACTCACAATGCTAAAAAAATAATTTGTGCCAAAAAGAGGAGTCGGGTCTGTTGTTCGTGAAAATATGTTCTGAAAGATTCCTTAATAAGCTTTGTTCGGGATGTTTAACTACTTTAGGAGCCCTAAGGACTGCCATGGTGAAAACATCATTTGAAATCTCCTGAAATTTGCTACAGTATGTATGGGTCAGTGTTTTGATTGCAGAAGAGTTTGGCAAAGGATTACTAACACACAATAACACACAATAAAACACAACTCCAGATATATTTTTGATGAGGATATGACAATGCAAAATGGTTAAAATCTCTAAAAAGTCTATGTTGAGTGATAAAGACCCTTTATTAATAATTTACTTTTAAAACTAAAATATAAGCACATAAACCGATTAATCATAAAAATAATCGACATAATAATTTTATTATCAAAATAATCGTTAGTTGCAGCCCTAATATTCATAGGAATGAAGTTCAGTGAACAGTTTACAGTTGGAGTTCAGTTGGTTCTTGATTGGAATATAGCATGAGAGATGGATCAGCAAAACAAGACTCTGAAATGATCTATTTAAATAGAATTCAAATATCCTGGAAATCCTTAACATTGCTTGATTTCATTTAGAGGTATATTAGATTTCATTCCTTTTATGGACCTATAAAACAGACTTCACCTGCTGTTGAGGTCACATGTTTCTCCACACATTTGAAAGGGCAGATTGATGAATAATAATCAATGTAGTGTTGTCAAAAGACCCGGTACTTCGGTACCAATTCGGTACTAAAAAAATTTAAATGTGACGGTACCAGGTTTATTTAAGTACCGGTAGTACCAAGGTCCCTTTCAAACCCGGTTCTTGACGCATAAAGCGCTATGATTTCGGCGAAGCAGAAAACGAGGACGTAAAAGAAGGGAAGTCGTGGCCTAATGGTTAGAGGGTAGGACTCCCAATCGAAGGGTTGTGAGTTCTAGTCTCGGGCCGGACGGAATTGTGGGTGGGGGTAGTGCATGAACAGCTCTCTCCCCACCTTCAATACCACGACTTAGGTGCCCTTGAGCAAGGCATCGAACCCCCAACTGCTCCCCGGGCGCCACAGCATAAATGGCTGCCCACTGCTCCGGGTGTGTGTTCACAGTGTGTGTGTGTGTGTGTTCACTGCTCTGTGTGTGTGCATTTCGGATGGGTTAAATGCAGAGCACAAATTCTGAGTATGGGTCACCATACTTGGCTGAATGTCACTTCACTATTCACTATTCACTATCTCAAAATCCAGTCATGAAAATGAAACTATGAAAATATGAAAAAATGTCACAGAATTTGTCAAAGTTAGCATAAATTAATCAAATAATATCTCCATGTTCTGTGTGTCTTTGTGTGAATGATTGAATGGCAGAGACGTGCGGATTTGTTTACTACATAGACTGAAGCGCATGACGCTTGCATTAATTTCAGCATCTGAGCTTCAGAGTTCTCTCTCCATCAAGCGATCTGTACTTTTCGATTCATGTCAATGTACGCACAGCGCACCTGTATTTGACGCTCTGTAAACTCTGTGTGAAGGCGCACGACTCACCGTCGCTTACTCATACATGCAAAGAGAGAGAGAGCGAGAGTCTTACCTGGCTGAATCGACACGCTACATGTAAACTATATTCTTTGTTTTTCCAGTAGTGGGCGGAGCTAATGCGCAAATGGCAATTTCATTGTATGGCGTTAATTTATTACCGTCCCTGTTTTGATTTCAGCAAACCTAACGCATACAACGTGATTAATATTCATCATGAACCCAGCAGCTCATCAATCAATGGTGCATTTTTATTTGTTAGTATGGTAGTAGAATTAGTAGCAGTATTATCTTTTAATAATAGGGGTGCTCCGATCACGATCGGCCGATCGTTATGCGCATCTCGTCAGTAAAGCCGGTTATCTAATCAGCG
The DNA here is from genome assembly GCF_023724105.1 of Carassius gibelio. Taxonomy (NCBI): domain Eukaryota; kingdom Metazoa; phylum Chordata; class Actinopteri; order Cypriniformes; family Cyprinidae; genus Carassius; species Carassius gibelio. Next base: position 25,445,081 of record NC_068419.1, read on the forward strand.
GTTAATTCCATCAGGTGCGCGATTTCACATAGAGCACCTGTTACTACACAGAGCCGTTGTTAATAGAGAAGATGCGCAAATCACGTTAATTTTCAGCGTTTATTGGCCCATCTTCTCAGTTAACAACGGCTCTGTGTAGTAACAGCTGCTCTATGTGAAATCACGCACCTGATGGAATTAATCGCTGATTAGAAAACCGGCTTTACTGACGAGATGCGCATTAACGATCGGCCGATCGTGATCGGAGCACCCCTATTTAATAATTATTATGATCTATTACTATTTTTTTTTTTTTTTTTTACAGAAACCCTCAATGACCAAAAATATCTTAAGCATTACCACCAGCCTTAAGTTCAGTTAAAATGACAGATATGCATTCATTAAAAGTTCATTTTTTCATAAAGGCATTGTGCTACTAAATATTACTATTATTTAGTAAAATGTATTTGATAGTGCTAGTACTGTTGAAAAAATTAATAAAACTTTATTTTTTAAAGAAATAAATCACAAAATATTTCTTCCATGTTTTAATTTTAATAGCAAATACCCTTTATTTACCAAAAATAAAAGTTTAAATTTCATAAATTAAGACAAATTAAATTTTGGTGAAACTTGATTACTGTTTTTAATAATTATATAACTTGTAGAAAAACTTTAAACACAATTGTAAATAAGTATAAAGAATGGCATTGGTTTTATTTTTAGTGATAAAAAGTTTAATTTTACAAAAAAAAAAAAAATATTAGCATATTTTTGTGTTTTGCTTTGGTACCGAAGTTGGTACAGAGAACCATGGATTTTCACTGGTATCGGTACCGAATACTGAAATTTTGATATCATGACAACACTAAATCAATGAATGCCTAAAAATCGATCATAAGATTCTGTATTAAACGTGTATGTGAATGTTTCTACACACATGCAGAGATGTCTTTAGAACGAGTATTTCATGGTGCATCATGTGCAGCAACATTTGTTTTGTGTACATATTGTAATAGGGTCAAACAGCAACAGTCTCTAGTGTTTATGTAGCCGGGCATACATTAGATAAGTGTTGGGTTGTTGAACTTGAAAGATGGTCTGACTCTTGATTCAAGCCAATTTGTCGTTTTTGGTCTTAGCGATTTATGAGTTTTATTAACAAAAGCTTTAGTTAACATTAACCAATGCAAAGTGAACAAACAGTTTGAACTTTAAAGGCAGTTCAAATATTATAGATGGGTGGGTGCTTTTCACCCACAGCATTTTATGTCCAATTCTCAACTGCAAAGGTGGCACAGATGAACTTCTGGAGTGGCACTGAAGTGTCGTTACACCGATTAAGTGCTGCTCAGAGCTGGCATTTACACAGCAAGTACAACTGTATACTGTGATAGCAGGGGCTGAAGTGAAATCGAGCAGGCATGATTTAATCCTTAATTTAACTGTGTAAAGAAGACGCCTTAAGCAATTATACTTTTAGATTTTAGTTTTAGATCTCTATCAAATATGGCAAATTTACACTCCAAAGATAGATCAGAAGCACTTCTGAAGTGGCATTTAGGTGTCTTTCTTTACACACACAGTTTAATACTATTTGTCAGAGGTTTTTAGACTGCAATCACAGAGTGGGTCAGAGCTGGCATAATTTAATCTGACTTTTTTACAGCATTTTATACAACATCTTTACACTGAATTCCAAGCAGACATGCATGCACGGAGCAGGCTGTGAAAAGACACTTCAGTAGATTTCATATGGGAAAATGTTTTGCATTTCGATCAAATATTAAATTTAAAGATTTTATTTACATTTTAATTGTATATTAATTTCTTATTTTTAGCGTGAGTTTAACTTTTGAGGCTGATAATGTAAAAAAATATATATATTTGTTTAAGGGACAGTTTGATAGTGGTTTGTTATACCTTGAATTAAGAAATGAGACCGTGCTTTCCACAATACCGAAGTGAATTACCCATCTTCCATGTCCCCTGTTGCTGTTCTCACAATACTTTACATACGCTCTCTCTCTCTAAGCTTTGATGCCAGTACTCACAACACAGCCTTGTGTGTATCCCCGACAACATTTGGACCTTCAGTTGGCATTCTCAAAGAAAGGCACATTGCCCATTTACCGTGCCCAATGCTGCACTAAAGGAACAGTAAGTCATTGATATGTCTGAGGAACTGCTCTTTAAACACAATGACTTATTCTCTGTAAAGGGACATGACGGTGCTGTGAAGATGTTGGAACAGGTTATGGTACTGTTTGTAGCACAACGTTGTGGCTGAATTCCCACCTAAGAGACATTTAAACAACAACAAAAAAATAACATGACAAATGGGAGGAGCTGACCACATTAGTCTCTCATTGATTATGAAATAGCGAAGTTCTGACATTTCTTTTTAAGCAAGAATGTGGAACGTTGTGTTGAACGTTTGGCTTGTTGACATGAATTCATTGACTCCATTAAGCTATCATGAGGATGAATGGGTTTTTGAATGAATTGCTGTGGCTCAATTTATGACCAGGTTAAGTGGTGTGGTTGTTTAGGTTCTTGCACATTCTTGTTTAGGTTTTGAGTAACTCTAATTATGCCCTCCTATAAATTATTTGGAGGAATCCACAGAGCCTAACCTTGCTGCTGTTTACTTAAGGTAACAGGAGGAAGAAAAGAAACGGCCTGTACATGCCCTTCTGACCATCAAACAAGTTTGTGCTTTGTGTTTGTACTTTAGTGTGTGTAAAGGACTGAAGAACTCTTTTAGTCACATGGAAATACATGGCTGCTTCTTGTTGTCTGGCTGTCACTCCTCGGCAACTGGCACCAGTCCCAGATGACACTGTAGGACTGCATGCTAACTGGGGAAATGGGTGAAAATTTCAGACTTGTCAGTAAATAGTGTGCAGCTCTATCATCAGTCTGTCATCACTGAATCTTTTAGTGGTGAGATTGCACAATTGTGAGAAAAAAAAAATCTGCCTGATGCATCGAGATAAAATGTAGGTCTATAACCAAAGTCATCATGACTGTAGTTCTCATTTCTCTTGGTATGTTAGTATAAGGTACAAAGACAGGTCGGCAGTAGCCATGGGCTGCCTCTAGTGCACTAGTTGTTGCTGTAGGCACTGTCACTGCGCAGTAAGAAAGAACTTAATATTGTCAAATATGAGAAAATCTCACCGAAATGACCAGCAGACTTGCAGATGTTTTAAAAGAGAGCTCTTCCCTCCTTCAGGGTGTAAGCAAGAATGTTTGAAATAAAGCTTTCATCAGAAGGAGCTGAAGAAAAAAAAAACTACAAACATGTTTTATTATTATTTTATTATTTTATCTAAGAGTTAAAGACACCATGAAATGAAAATGTAAATTTTGGGGCTTTTAGTCTGTGTGTGACTGTTAGCTTAAAGGTTTAATTTAAGCTAGTCTACTTCTAAAAGATGACTAAACATTAAATAATAATAATAATAAAAGTGTTGTTCCATGCAAATGTTGCATGTATTTTATTATTCAAATATAGTCTTACATTCTTGCATTATATTATTGATATTAATATTTGAGATATCAGTTTGCCTATGTAATGGACATTGGTTATGATCATCTTTGAAATCTCCTTTAAAGACCATATTTAACAAGGTACACACAAAAGACTTAAACAGGAAGCAACACAACCCATTTTACACAATACAGAAGTTTGTTGCATGTAACTTTACTTTTTTTTTCTTTTTTTCTTTTTTTGTTAACAATATAAAATTGCCCCTACAATGCCACTTTTTTGAATATAGATTTGACCCTTTTAATAAGACTTACTTTATTTCTGTACAGTTATCAGACACCTACACCTTTTAACCTTAAGCCCCCCCCCCCCAAAAAAAAAACGATATATATATATATATATATTTCAATTGCATTCTAGCATTTTTTTATTTTATTATTTTCTTTTCTTGATAAGAACATGCAAAAAAAAAAAAAAAAAAAAAAAGGCCTATACATACATCTGCATTTCATCCATGACTAGTATCATAGCATTTTAGCACCACACCAGAAAAACATGGTTCATTGCCATATAAAAAAAAAATGACAAGCCCTTTTGGTATACCTCACATCTTTAAGAGTAAATATGCCGACACTAGAAGAAAACTGCACTTATCAAAGCCATTTCATGGGGTCTTTAATTATAATTTAGTAGGCTTAATAGTAGCGCAAGGCCTTTTCATTGGCATTTCCTATTCAACCACAGGTCTTAATTTGGACATTTATCACACTGTGAGCTGTGTGGTTTCATGACATTTAACAGTGTAACACCTAAGCTTTCCAATGCGCTCAAACTGGGAAACGTGAATGGGAGCCTCTAAAATAATATTTTCCATAAAGCGTGCACTAAAGCACTTATTACTCATGCCCGAACCGCACAGACAGAAAAGACCATCTAAAAATCTCAAATTACGGCTTGGCACTCGTGGAGGAGTGGTTTGCAGTCGAGGGTGTCTGTGTGCATTTTGTTCCTGTTCGTATTCCAGTGAGGGTGTTTTGTATGTATTACAGTTGATGATAGAATATGTGCATAGACATCTGGTTGCTCTTTTCTCTGAACAGCCTCATGTGTCACGACTATTTCCAGCACCCTAGGGTCCGCTTAGGAAGTGATCACCCTGCTATCAGTGCAAAAGCAGCTATTGGCAGATATCTGAAACCATCAATGTCTGTCCGGGGGTTATAATATAGTGAAGCGTCATTGTTGACTTTGAGCACTTCTTTGATGTAGGAGTCTGTCACGGCCTTAACATATAAAGTCTGAAAACATGATGAAAAACATGCTTGTGAATCTTTGATTGATTTGATTCATGATATTCATATTGATTTAGAATTTAAATTAATTTATTTTACGTAAATAACTGGCCGCCATCTCTTATGAATTAAAATATAGTAATATTTATTAGTATGAATATTTTATTATTATTTAAAATGTTTCAAGATTGATGCAGTTCACTTAACAGGATTTTTGTATTGAATACATAATTTATTTATCATTCCACCTCTGAGAAAATGCAGGTGTTGCACTGCATCAGTCCAATAGAATTTCATTAATAAGCTAATCCATTGAAAAAAAGTGTCTCATACAGCTCCGGCCTCCGGGGGGGTGAATAAAGGCCTCCTGTAGTGAATCAATGCGTTTTGTAAAACATATCCATATTCAAAACTTTATAATCACTTGAATCTAGCTTGTGCTCACTGTTGTAAAACAAACAATTAGTGACCATTGTTTTGTTTTGATCTCTACACAGCGTTTCTGCTTGGGTCACTTCTGAGCAGCACATGAGCAAAGCTGACCTCATACACTATTCCCCCGAAACTGCTTCATTTACAACAGTGAGCGCAAGCTAGATTCAAGTGATTATTTTTCGAATATGGATATTTGTCTTATAAAAACATAGATTTGCTACGGAGGCCTTTGTTCACCCCCTGGAGCTGTGTGAGATTTTTTTAAATTTTTTTTTAATGGATGTGATTTTTATTAAACTTCTGATGCAGTGCAACACGCGCTGATTGCTGAATGGCATCAAATGGCTTGAAAGATCAAAGACAATTTTTAAAATTACTCCAACTGGATTCATCTGAAAGAAGAAAGTCATATACACCTATGATGTCTTCATGGTGAGTCAATTATGGCCTAATTTTAATTTTGGGATGAACTAACCCTTTAAGTTAATATTTAAATACTAAGTAATGTATAATTTAACACAGTTAAATGCAATTTTTATCCAATTTTAAAAATAATATTTGCTGATTCTACAGTTTGTACGTTATAATGCCTCATTTTGCTTTTAGCATTTAAAATTTAATAGAATGGAATACAGAATGGAATATATAATGGCAGTATCAGCCAGAATATTAAAATGAATACATCCCTGTTGAAAAATGAAACCGGAGAGTCATTTGTAATGTCATCTTATCTGACACAATGGACACTGTGAACATTGTAAACACACAGGCTGTTATTCTGTGGTTTTCAGTCTATTTCCTCAGCTCAAAAAGGGAAGAGAAGGTCAAGTTGTTTTATTGCATTCTGCGCGTGTCATTTGTTTGTTTACAGATTTCAGACTAACCGTATATTATTTCCAGTGATGCCCGAGACCACAAAGACTTGTTTAGAGGATCTTGGTGCTACAGGACACAAGTTGATAAAGCACAAGTTGATAAAAGTGTTGTGTTTCCGAACACTGCGTGATGTGCTGCCGGTATTGTGGTTAGACTATGAGATTGATGAGTCCCAGAATTGCTTCTGACAGGCTGTCATCCCCTTCTGATGGCACATGTTGGAGAGAGTACTCCTTTAACTGCAGCCATCACCTATAGCTACTGTCTCTGCACCGGATGAATGATTGTTACTGGAGGCTTGGCTATTTTAAGGACTGAGAGATGGATAGAGTGAATCAGCTCGGGGCTGCAGACATCCCTCAAGTGTCAGCGGCGTGGGGCAGTCGGTGATGTGCTGGGGAGGGTTAGTCGGTCTTCATGTTCTCTGGCTTTTGTTTTTGTCTGAGTATTCAGAACAAGAGAGGTGGATGGAGGGGGCACATGGTCATGATATCATCATCATGAAAGCACTGATTGTTCCAAACACTGCAAGAAAGAAAGAAAGAAAGAAAGAAAGAGAAAAAAAAAGAAAGGGAGGGAGGCAAACAACAGCTAGTAAATGTTTCTGTGTGTAGGGCAGACTTGGAGTTTCTATTTGGTGTGTTTATGTATATGTGCTCACATATAAACATGTTTCACAGGCAATATTCAAAGTGGCAGGGAGTATCTTGTGTGGCCAGCAACTGCTGTGAGCATCTCATCCTCATGGACTGCACTAGATTTGCCAGTTGTAGCTGTGAGATGTTACTCCACTCTTCCACCAAGGCACTTAAAAGTTCCTGGACATTTCTTGGGGGGACGAGTGGATACATGTGGTTTCATTCCTTTCTTCCTGTAGCTTATGGATCTCACATTACGGACCTTGGCCACTTCTGCAGTCAGTAAGCGTCCTTGCAATAGTCAAGTCAACTTTATTTATATAGCGTTTTACACAAAAGAGATAATTTCAAAGCAACTGAACAACAATAATTAGGAGAACACTGTGTCAATAATGAAAAATGACAGTTAAAGGCAGTTCATCATTGAACTCAGTGAGGTCATCATGCAGCTCAATTCAGTTTAAATAGTATCTGTGCAATCATTTGCAATCAAGTAAACAATATCGCTATAAATGAAGTGTCCCCAATTAAACAAGCCAGAGGTGACAGCGGCAAGGAACCAAAACACCATCTGTGACAGAATGGAGAAAAAACCTTGCGAGAAATCAGGCTCAGTTGGGGGGCCAGTTCTCCTCTGACCAGATGAAACCAGAAGTTCAATTCCTGGCTGCAGCAAAATCAAACTGTGCAGAAGAATCATCCGTTTCCTGTGGTCTTGTCCTGGTGATCATCTGAGACCAGGTCTTTACAGGGGATCTTTCTCTGTCTTTGAAATGAAAAAAGAAAATTATATGAAAAATATCGGATATCGGCAAAGATCCAATATCGTGCATCCCTACCAATAATCCATAAGACTGAAAAGTCATGCAAAAAAAAAAAGCAAGTTCATTGGTCGAAAGGTGTGGGAGCCCTACATAATGAGGACATATGAAACCAGATGCCACTTTATTGTTCACTGCTGAGGATTACTGTGAGACTCATTCATCCTTCAGTCCTTCCTTTCTTAAAAGACAGCAGCCATTCTAGGAACCTGAAGTGCAAATTAACATGCACAATGATGTATATGTACAACAAGCCTTTTTAGCTTAGGTTGTACTTGTATTGTCCAGCTAATAATAATAAGATGAAGAAGAAGAATAGATGATGATTGTAATAATTGTTACTACTACTACTACTACTAATAATAATAACTGATATTATTCTTATAATTTATATATCTATTATTATTATTATTATTATTATTTGGTTTGCTCTTATATGTATTGTTAAAATATGTATGGAATAAAATTATTTTCCTGTGTATCTCATACGAATGAGCTTACCTGCTTGTCACTGAATCTCTTGTCAAGGGAGCTTGCATATCCTATAATATTGACATATTTTATACTATTGTGTTTGTCTGCTGCTCCACCCTGAGGTGAGATAATTATGTGTGGTTTTATTTTAAATGTTTTCTCTTCCGTTTGATTGTGTGTATTTGATACTACATGCCTTTAGAGAAACATAATGCAGATATAATGGAGACAGCAGTCAGAGTATAAACCACAGAATGTCCTTGGTGTGACTGCATGCCTTTTCCTGACTGTTGGAAATTGTTTACCCACCCCTCCATCTCTCTCCCTGCTCTAACTGGCTTGATCTCCCCGTCGCTCCTTCTTCCCATGGTGCGTTCGCCAATCAGATCCACCGCTCACATTTAATGCGTGTATGATTGGCTGGCAACCTGTGATGCTGCTGCCTCTGTTTAAGAAGCAGTCTAGACTGCAGTGACAGGTCTTTCAGTGAGAATCGAGCTGCTGTTGTCCTGCAGCACGTCTAACTTTCATCTGGCAATTTCTTATTCTACATCTTACAGAACATTGTGATCTTTTCTTTATCTGAATCAATTCACCGGTCTCGTTGCTCCTCTTTCACTGTCATAAGTCAGCACATCAGCTGAGCCGTTTCCCATCGTTTCATTCATGATCCCTTACGTTTAATCTGCCATCTCCCATTTCTCCAATCGTCTTCTAACCCCACTTTTCAGAAAGGTTCTGTATGGGCCTCATATATTGGACAGGTCTCTTGTCAAAGGGGAATGCTTTGTAAAAACTAGCTAGAATACATTGTTATTATTATGCATGAAGGGACCACACACATCTCTCTTCCTGTGTTTAGCAATCGAATTATTAGCTGAATGATTTTTATATGCAAATTAGTTAGTATTATGGTGATATTCACCTCACAGTTCTTGTTTTGTGGCTTAGGGGATTATATTGTTGAATATCCCACAGTGTAATAATTTTCTAGATTTTTTTTAATATCCATGTAAAGCTGTGACGTGCATAATGAACCATTGATCCAGAGAGTTTACTAGAGTTTTTACATCCTAATGTACATGAAATATATTGTTGGCAATTTAAATTTGTGTTTTGTTTCTACTGTTGATGTATGGGCGCTTAAAGGTACAGTTCATCCAAATATACACATTCTGTCAATCTTTACTCACCCTCATGTTGATTCTAACCTGTTTGACTTTCTTCTGTGAAACACAAAATGTATTTAGCAATTTTTATTTCCTTGTTTCCTCTATACAATGGATGTCAGTAGTGACCAAATACTAATTAGCAGAAGAAAGACATTGACAAAGGTTTGGAACAATGTAAGGGTAAGTAAATGATGACAGAATCTTAATTTTTGGGTGAAATCTCCCTTTAAGTAGGTCTTGAAAAGTAGCTGTTATTCTTGTCTGAGACTGATTGCATTTCTCACATTTAAAAAAAGGGAAAACGTATAATAATGCAGATTATTGTTGATATCAGTTTAATCTTTTTGAAAAAGGTGATTGTTTTCTCTTAACATGAGTCAATTCCACAACAGTAGGAGTAATAGGCTATGACAGGAGCTGTCAGCAAATGAATCACTAAAGCTGTTTCACAGATTTCTTAAGAGCTGAAGAGCCAAAAACCAATAGACCTCAAATATCAGAGAGCAGCAGAAGCATCCAATTTCATCCAAAATGTCTCAGCTTATCGCCCTGTCCTGATGTCACATGGAGGTATCAGTCTTTTGGCTTTGCATCAGTTTTCACAAAATGTTTCGTAACCATTTAGTTCTAAAATGCAGTCCTCTTTAAAATCAAGTGCTGTTGTTTAGTATGGAAGAAACATAAATCTCAAGTGCTTTATTTCCTGAAAAACCCACAGACATTGCTTGAATGGTCTCATTTAGATGTTTATCGATTTAGCATTGCTTTATGCAGTTAATGTTCAGCTGTACATATCATTTACACACACACACACGCATTTATATATCACGATACAGCAATTCTGTGATAATCTATATGTTGCTAGACACTCCTATAATGATGCATCACAATATCTGTCTCACTTTGAAAACAAAATGCAGGTTTTCTCTTTTTAGAGAGAAAGATAGTAGTACATTGAAAACTTTGAAAATACTAGAAATCAACTATAAATCTAATGGTCTAAAGCAAGAGGTTCTGAAAATTAAAATGTTCATAATCTTGTAAAAAAAATATATCACACATGAATAAATCTGTATATATTAAGTGATTTAATTTAGGGATGCACGATCATGGTTTTTCATGGCCGATACCGATTTTTTTTTTAAAAGCAAACTGGCCGATACCGATTTTTGTTTTTATCTTTAAGCAACAAACAAGATAGAAGGAAAGTGTGCATAAACAGATGTTTATTTGTTATTTACTAGGCCAAACTGGCTTTTGGCTATTGAAAACAATAACCGTAACCATTTGAAATTAACAGCAGTAACTGCACAGTAAGGGTTAGCCTACATTCAATACAAACATAGATGGTATAAACATCAGCATTTAGCTTTTGTTTTTGTATTGGGTTGAAACTACATAGAACTGTCCTTATATCAAAAGATTAACTGTAACCATGTGAAATTAAAGGCAACAACACAATCAACATACATTAAATAAGATGTATCTCAATCAGTATTCAGTATTTTAGTCTTTACCAGTTAGACTAAATAAAAGTATGCTACATAAATGATTGCAAAATGTTAAAATCAAATTATGTTGGTGCGAATAAAACAAAGATGCAAAGTACATGTATTTCATTCGTTCAATAAAAAAATAAATAAATTGAGGTGATGATTAACATCTACCGTAATTCCTCAAATAAAACCCGGGGCTTATTTACCTGAACTGCAGAAGGTAACAGGCTTTTATTTGAAGCAGGCTTTTATAAGAGGCAGGCCTTTATTTCTAATTCCATCTGTTTGATAAGTAATTGTTTTAAATAACCAGTTTTAAATTAAAAGCGATAGCGTTCCAGTGGACAGAGATCATAACATTAGCACAGAATCAGTTCAGAATCAATCACCAAAAGAATCAGTTTGGTTCAGACACGCTCTGTGTCAGTCTGCTTCATGCTGAATCACGCATGCGCAGTAGCATCAGCTCCTCGAATCGGATGCGTCCGACAGAAACGATTCTCGGTTCAGTGTGGGCCGTTCACATATCGCACCTAAAAACGCGTGGAATACCGCACGCCTACATTGGAAATAACGAACTTGAGCACAGAAGACGCGATATGTGAACGGCCCCTAAGTGACTGGTGATCCAAAAACCGATGCAACCGGTTCTTGAGAATGAAAAACGCTCCGCTAGTGGGCGTGTACATTCGTTATCTGGCTCAGCTGCACAAATTTTCCCCCCACCTTTATTTAAGACCGGTCTTTTTGTACATTTTATTACAAGTTGTCCAACAGTGCCTTTTAAGTAAATACAATATCAGCATAATTTTTTATATCGGCTAATGCCGATTTTGGAGGCCGATAATGATAACGTCCTGATGGTATCGTTCAAACCCAATAAAAAATGAATAAATAAAAAAGTTTACCTGAAAAATGTGTTCTGTCTGATTTATTGCCCTATCAATATTTTGTCCCACTCCTATTTAAAATTAATAGTAACATTATTTTACTGTCACTTGACAGTTGACTTTTTGATCAATTTAATGCATCATTGCTGAAAGAAAACCCAAACTCCTTAACCCTAAAGTAAATATTGATTAATATAATTTATATGTATTCAATATCTTTTCCATATATAGGTTTTTAACAGCCCTCCAGTTGGGATGCAACTTTTATTTTAATGTCATCGCATGTGTCATCATTTGTGCGTACAGCCTGTGCTAGTTGGGCTGCGTGAGCTGTCCTCAGGCTGTATGTTGTACTTGACATGCTCTTTACACAGGTATATATTAGGTTAGTTTTATTCATAGGTGAAATGTATGATATCTGCACCTGGTTGAATTGGAAAAATGACAGTTTCAGACATTATTCCACCCATTTTTCTCACATCTAAACCAAGGGTGACTTAAAACATAAATATGACTTCTGTACAAACCATCCTTTGTGACAAAGTCAGCAACCATGTGATGTTTGATATGTGAGGTGTTGACATTCACGTGACTATTGCACACAATTAGTAAATACCCTGAGCATGTATTAGTCTGGCTTTCTCTCTGTTTACATTTAATTCCCTTTAAACAACAGGCTTAGTGAAGTGAAATAATTTGTGCTGTTGTCCCCCCTCTGAGTCGACTTTGGTATCACTGAGCAGTGATTTTACACCCACTACATTGCAGGTTTGGCCTGTGGTTAGGAGGGATGCCCTGTAATTCTACAGGTGATGGTTTTGACGTAACTATACGATCATATACTGTGTCTTTGTAATGCTTCAAAGTCCATTCAGTCATCAGCTGTTGACTGATGCTCTAAATACTGTACTGTCCCCCCGTGGTTTGGGATCAGTCGTTCCAATAAACAGGACTGATCAGATTTCACAGAGCACATAGTGGCCCATTTACAGACCTGCCGTTTTCCAATGAATTTGACCCACTAAGATTCTTAGAGTGGGGAAAGCAGGAAGCGAGGAGGCTGTAAGCAGGTATTAGGGGCTGCGACTGCAGTGTTGCACAGTGCAGCTGAAACACGACTAGCTGTACTGCTTCGGCTCGGTGGGAGACTAAAATCTGAATTACTGCGATGTTACATTCTGTTGTGGACGTACACTTTTAGTCACGTTGTGTCCTGGGCACACCTGAATGCTTCGCCCTTGGTGTCGTGTAAGATGGCCAGTTAATGTAAGTGCTTAAGTGTTTGTTTTTTGCCTGTTTTATGTAATGCTATTTGATGTTTTATTTCAAACCTTGAAAACACACTTTTTTTTTGTTAAACCAATAATTATATTTTACACTTACATACAATTTTTACATTAAACCTTTTATTGTTTGATGTTGAGAAAAGTGTCCTAAGCCTGTATTGAAATTATTTTTCCTAGGTTTATTGTTCCTTGACATCACCAACACCTTTCTCCAACTTTTCCATTTCCCATGGTCTTTTAGGCTACATTATGCAGTCTATAAGGAAATCTCAAATACTGTCTAATGATGTCCTTGTCTCTCTTGTTTTGACAGTTGAAGGCGTCTTTGTGGACAGGACACTTCGAGGGCCAAACAATGGAATGCTCTCTCCTGCCTACACTGCTCAGCACTCTACAGACTGAGGTTAAACGGCTTAGTTAGCAGTGTGCCTCTCCCCTAAGAACTCTTTTAGCTTGGGGAAAGTTTAAAAAAGGAGAATTTTCTTCATAGTACAACACATTAATCCAGTTCTTTGTAGTTGTTTTTTGGGATTCATTTTTGCTTTGTGTGAACACAAGTCAAGATGGATTTGGAACCGTACCTGTGGATGGTCGTGATTGGCTTCATTATAGCCTTCATCCTGGCATTTTCAGTGGGAGCCAATGACGTGGCTAATTCGTTTGGCACAGCAGTCGGGTCTGGGGTGGTGACATTACGTCAGGCCTGCATCCTGGCTTCCATATTTGAGACCCTTGGCTCCATGCTCCTCGGTGCCAAGGTCGGGGAAACCATTCGGAAGGGAATTATAGATGTCAGTTTATACAATGAAACTGTGCCGATACTGATGGCGGGAGAGGTCAGCGCCATGGTCGGTAAGTAATGGCTCATTTAAAGTTGAAACCTCAGTTTCGAAGATTAATGATGGAGAAGCTTAGCGAAGGCATTCGTATATTCGCTGTAGGCTGCCAGATTCTGGGAGTCATGATTACATGTTTTAGAGCAAGTTGTGATGAAGCATTTTAACCGTAAACGAGTAAAATATTTAAATAAAAAAATAGAACACTGCATGGATGGTTAAAATAATTTTAATTTTTTAAATGTATAAAATCTCACTGGGTAATGAAAAGCTACATTGTAATGTTTTTAATAGTATCCCTTCTAGAGTCTGCATTAGAAACAGAGGCGAAGAGAACATATGGCTGGAAGACTTTTCATTGTTTTGTTTTTTTTTGTTGCTCCACCTCCCACTCATATCCCCGTCATTTTCAGGGTCTGCGGTTTGGCAACTCATTGCCTCTTTTCTGAAGTTGCCCATTTCTGGAACTCATTGCATTGTGGGATCTACTATTGGCTTCTCCATGGTTGCTATTGGCACTAAAGGAGTACAGTGGATGCAGTTAGTCAAAATTGGTAAGAAAAAAAAAAGTCCATTATGCAATTCATTTTTATACTGTGGTAGTTATTTGCACACCAGAAAATTAAAAAACTGAGTGCTTAAGATCAGCCTTTTAGTGAATGTTTCTGCTCTTTAATTCTTTATTTGATGTCCTGTGTCCTAATTCATTTTACACTACTGTTCAAAAGTTTGGCAAAAAAAAAAAAAAACATTCAGTAAGGATGCATTAAATGGACCAAAAGAGATAGTAAGTGTAAGGTCCAGGCACTCGGCCCAAGGAAGGTATCCGGTGCTGGATGAAGGTGCTGGAAAAATTCTCAAAGATGAATCTTAAAGTAAAATATGCATACCTGACCTTAGAAAATACATAGTATGAAGTGAAGAGACACACAACACACTACGCCCTGATCCTCTTGCTGCAATCGTTTAAATACCTCAGACCGAGACAAAGACAGAAACTAACAATTGGAATTTGATTAGGTCAGGTCCCAGACCAGGGTAGTTTACACCTCAATGGGAACAGAAGGTAATTTACATGGAAGACCCTGGAAAAGGGCACTCCCATTACAGTAATCAAAATATCTCTTGACTCTTCGGATCTGTATTATCTTCTAATCTACTTTTGTAAGATTGAGACCATTGTACCGGTTGCACAGAGACATTTCCAATGATACTAGACATGAGTGTTAGTTCACTTGCATTCACATTTTCATGTGATCATTTTGAGCAGACTGAGTAGAAGGAAGAATGGGTGAAGGGATTTAAAATGAAACAAATGGCCAGAAGGAGAGGAGGTCTCCTGCTCCTCCACTCTGTGGGGTGTCTCGAAGATGCCTGTGTATGTTTGTATTGTCTGTTTCTCAGGAGATCAAAGTATCTCCGGTTCTTTCATCCTTACACTAAAGGCATTCATAATGTTACAGAAGATTTCTATTTCAATAAAATACTGCTCTTTTGAACTTTATATTCAAAATAAATCCTGAAAAATAAACCTCACAAGCATATTAAGCAGGAAAACTGTTTTCAACACTGATAATAATAACAATGCTTCTTGAGCACCAAATCAACATATTAGATTGATTTCTGAAGAATCATGTGACACTGAAGACTGAAAATTCAGCTTTGCCATAAAAGGAATAAATGTACATTTTAAAATACATGTAAATTATTTTTTAATTGAATGCAGTTATTTTTATTGTAATTATACTAGTTATACTAAACTTATTTAAAAAACATTCAAAAAAAATCTCAAGCATTTGAATGGTAGTGTATTGTTTCTGTGGAGGGATGTTATCTCATTTTTGTTGTTGATATATTGGTAACCGAGATGTGTAATTTATGTAACGTTGCCTGTTGGCCTTTGTGCCTCTAGCAGAATTATGTGTCCTTATATTGGCATGCTATTGATTTTAATAATCGCTGTTTATTTAATACAGTTGCTTCATGGTTCATCTCCCCTCTGCTGTCTGGTCTCATGTCTGGTCTGCTTTTCTTCATCATCCGATATTTCATTCTTAGCAAGGTGAGTCATGGGTCGACTATTACACCTGTCTTTCATCCCCTTACTTCAGTGATCATGCTTAGACAAATTTGACATCGGAATGGGAAAACAAAACTAGTTTAAAGTTCTTATAGAGGTTTTAAGTGTTTTGCGCTTTTGATTCAGACATCCAATATAAACATTCAAGTGCAGCAGAGATGTTTGCCCAGTCCTTCAGTATACCAGTCCATCACCTGTCCTTATAAGACCTCATGTTTTCATTAAATTTTCTCTTTAACATGCATTCACCGATTTCCAATTAACTGTGCCTGTGGCTGTTTATATTGCATGACAATAGCTCATCTGTGATGGCACAGCAACTGCTTTACAGTCCACAGCTATACATCTTTTAAATGTGTGGCTGGTGTAGACTCTGCTTCAGTAAACTATCCCTTTAAGAGAGTATTTAAATTACTGTTGGTATTGTTAAAATTAAAAAAGTGTAGCCTTAGCAACAGATTTAAATTAAAGCTGAAGTACAAAATAATTAAAACTAGAAATTGTAAAAAAATTAAGCTAAACAGCAATTTAAAAAATTCTAATAAAAATGAACACATAAAATACTGGTAATATAAAAATAAAAGTTATTTCAAAATAGTGATAAAATGGTATAGTTCTATATAAATTAAACAAAAATTCTATATCAAAAATAGAGATTGAAATGTGCCTAAATTGTAACCATTGGATGTGTTTTGTTCTTATGGTGTCTGTGTTTTGTATATAAAGAGTTTAAGCACTTTCTGTGATCTGTCTTTTACAGGATGACCCTGTTCCCAATGGTCTTTGCGCTTTGCCCCTCTTCTACGCATCAACCATCGGAATCAACGCCTTCTCCATCATGTACACTGGAGCTCCCTGTAAGCTGGAAGTGAAAACACATTCACACAAAAGACTTCCTTGATCAGACATGAGCTTGTTTGTTGTCATTGAATAAGTGTCATTGAATAAGCCATGTTTTCAACATTGTTTTAAGATCGCTTCCATGTAAAATATATGTTCTATCAAGATAAATGCACATAAACGCACAGCAAAATGTATTTATGTGTGACTGTCACGCTCTTTCTTTATTGTGCAGTACTGGGCTTGGAGATGCTCCCTGTCTGGGCTGTCGCCCTCATTACTTTGGCTGGTGCTCTGGTATGTGCCGGTCTGGTCTGGATTTTTGTTTGCCCCTGGATGAGAAAGAAAATAGCAAGTATGTACTGTCCTTTTCCCTCCCGCGGGCTTGTGATTTTAGTTATCAGATCTCTGTGTGTTTGTCCTAAATGTTCTATTCATTTCTCCAATTAGGTATCAATTATCTGAGGACAGTTGTTATTACTAACTACATTTGCAGAAATTGTGTGATCCACGTGTTTTTGACATCTGGCCATTTAGTTAGATATCTGTAATCTAGCTTTGGAAAAAAATCAAATATGTGACTCAGCATGAGGCATCTTGACTATCTCAGGAGGGAAGGATTTGCCTTACATCTGCTGCTCTGCTCTGCTGGGGCGCTCTGTAATGTAAAGACGATCTTTTGCTGGCTCTGGCTTGTGGGCCCATGTTGCGTTCGGCTGACGCTGAGAGTAATGAAAAGCAAATAAACTGAAGCTGTTTATTTGAGAACATCAGTTTTTGTTTTCCAGATGAGTCACATGGACCTTGTGCAGTCGATGAACCTTTCTCAGAGCAAGAGTGACTGCCCACATGTTTTGATTGGGGGAAGTGTATTAGTGAAATAAAATATTAAAGCACTCCTTTCACTCACAGATCAGTGCTTTAAATTGTTGCATGCTTTATTAAATTTGTTTTCAGATCAAGGGTCTGTTTCATAGTGCCGTTTGTAGGAGTTGTAGGAATCTATTTATTTATTTGGCTTTCAGGCTATTGAGAAGGAATTGTGTGTGAATCTCAAAATTAGCATTAAATATGTGGGGCACTAACTTAAAGTGCTTGTTGTTGTTGTTCATTATCACTGCTCAATTTAAAAAGGCCAGTTGTAATCCTACTGATATTACAGTTTTTCATGCATGGATTATCCATGTTTATTAGTGATTGTTTGCTTGATTATATTATTTCTCACTGTAATTTTGTTAATTTCAGCTTTTCACCAGTTTCACAAAGCTTGCCTAGTTCCCCTCATCTGCTCTGCAAATAACTTTTATGTTGATTAGGGATGCACTGATGAGACAATTCTGGCTGATACCAATAAGTGAAAATGTGAAATAATTTTGTCAATATTGCACTACCTTTAAATATTTGGGTTAGTGTTATTTATTTATTTTTTATTTTTTTTGATGAGAGAAACTAAAGACACATCTTGTTCTTTTTACAACCTTCTATTCATCAGAGAATCCTGTAAAATGTAATCATAGTCTCCACCAAAATAATAAGTACTTTTAACTACTGTTGTCAGTATAATTATAAAATTTTCATGAGCACCAGATCAGCATATCAGAATGTTTTCTGAAGAATGGAGTAATAATGTTGTTGATACAGCTTTGAATCACTGTAAAAATTTACATTTTACTAATATATATATATATATATATATATATATATATATATAAAAACAGAAAAAAGTGTTATACTGTGAATTTTATATATATATATATATATATATATATATATATATATATATATATATATATATATATATATATATATATATATATATATAATTCACAGTATAACACTTTTTTTCTGTTTTTATCAAATAAATGCAGCCTTGGTGAGCATTAAAGAGTTTTTTTTAAATACAATTTTGCTCAAAAGACCCATTTTAACTATATTGTAAATTTAAAATTAATCACTAAAAACTAAAATCAGATTGAAGTGTATTAAAGTGTATTTTATCACAGTGATTTTAATACATATAATGTCCAATAACTGTAAGCTAAATGCATAAAAAATGGAAATAAGATGATGCACAATTAAATATCCCATGTGGACTGATATGATAAAAAAATAATAAAAAAATCAAATATTGGACAATAACCGATATAATGCTATATCATGCATGTGTATCATTGATACCTTATATATGACTTTCTTAATTCTTTCTATTCTGTTTCCCCAAAACAGGTCAGCTGAAGAAAGAGCATGCTCTTTCCCACATTTCTGATGAGAGTTTGGATAAAATCCCGGAGGAGGAAGAGGAAGCCCCTGTGTTTAAAGAGCTTCCAGGTGCAAAAAGCAGCAACGATGCTGTTCTGCCCCTGACAGAGGAGTCCACAGGAGAGCTGAACAGCCTGGCTAATGGAGGCACCGTCCTGCCCCACGGCAGAGTGTATGGTACGTTAAAGGACCTATCTGGTTTTTAATGGGCACTGTCTGACCAAAATATCCTGCGCTAACCTATCTTTTTTTTTTTCTTCTGTCAGGTCGCACTAACTCCATGACCAACGGGTGCCTCAAGTCACCCGTGTCCAATGGGGGCTTCAGCTTTGACGGCCACATGCGCAGTGATGGCCAGGTCTATCACACGGTTCATAAGGACTCTGGTCTATACAAGGACCTCCTTCACAAGATCCACCTGGGCCGCCTGGAGGATGAGCGCAGCAGCTCACGTCCTGACAACAGCTACCGTCACCTCCGCCGCAACAACAGCTATACATGTTACACAGCAGCCATCTGCGGCATTCCAGTGCAGCCCCTGATCCGGTCAGAGTCCAGCGCCCCTCCTCCAGAGGACAGTGAGAAGCTAGTGGGCGACACGGTCTTCTATTCGAAAAAGCGATTGCGCTACGACAGCTATTCCAGCTACTGTAATGCGGTTGCAGAGGCTGAGATTGAAGCGGAGGAAGGTGACGTGGATGTGAAGTTGGCAGCAGATAAAAGGGAGCCCCAGGCCCCAGCTGAAGGGATGCTGGAGGACTGTGTTGATGAGGACAAGGAAGAGAAGGACAATCCTCAAGTCTACCTGCTCTTCCACTTCCTGCAAATCCTGACCGCCTGTTTCGGATCGTTTGCGCATGGGGGGAATGATGTCAGGTATGTCACTTGACGTCTTTGTTTAAAAACCAAGATTATTATTTTTTTTTTACAAGTTTTTAAGCATGCTTTTGAGAAACGTAAGTATTTTCCTTTTTGAATATTTTTACTTTTTAGTAGAATTAGTGCGTTCAGAATAAGACCTAGTGTACTATGTGCACCATTTCTTCACATTCCACAGCATTAGTGCCCTGAGAACAAGGGCACAGATCAGGTTCACGGCTCTACAGATGATTTGGCTCATACTCAGACTGTTAAGACCAAAGTGAGACGTGGCCATTTGTTTAAGTTAACCTTCAGCTGCTTAATGTTTTAAGTTAAAATCTTTAAATTGGTTTTGTTGGTGACATAATTTGATGATTGTGTTTCTATTAAGTGTGAAATGTAAACAAAATTCAAACAAATTTTAAAAGTGCTAAAGCTCTCAATGGGGCAGTACCTTTTTCGAAAGGTTCAAATATAGGCCATATGTATGAATATGTACCCTTTAAGGGTAAATAAGCTACCAACATGTGCCTTTTAAAAGTATACTGCCCCAGTGATAGCTTTTATACAGTTTTTTCTTTTTTTACAGAGAGCATGTGACCTCTCCACTGTCAGATCAATAGTGGTAGAGCATTACATTAGCAGCGCAAAAAGGTTGTGGGTTCAATTCCCAGGGAACACACATACTGGTAAAAAAATAAATGTATAGCCTGAATGCACTGTAAGTCGCTTTAGATAAAAGCGTGTGCTAAATGTATAAATGTGATTTAAAGACCACATTGCTTCATCCCTATACAGTTTGTATCATTATCTTTTTCAGTCACTTCCACTGTTAACATGCTTGTTTTTTCCCTTTTTGCAGTAATGCAATTGGCCCTTTGGTGGCCCTGTGGATGATTTACGAGCAGGGTGGGGTGATGCAGGATGCGGCCACACCTATCTGGCTACTGTTATATGGTGGCATCGGAATCTGTACTGGACTGTGGGTTTGGGGTCGACGTGTCATTCAAACAATGGGCAAAGACCTCACTCCCATCACCCCCTCCAGGTGAGATCGGCCTTTTGGCAGAGAGCATGATGTTTGTGCATGATAATTGATGCATGTTCTCCCGTTGCATGCAGATGTGATGATTTCTTATCCACGGTAAGATATCTTCTTAAGCCCAATGCACACTGTACAATGTTGCCGATAATTTAGAAATTTTACCCAAAGATCTCACTGGCACCATACCATTCAATCTAAAAAGCAGCAATGAAAAAGAACAGAAACATTGCACAGTGTATAGTGGGCTTAATTTAAGTGGCCTCTTACAGGAAACCCATGACAAAAACATACTATTAAAAGGTGTCTTTCTTTTTCTGTAGCTAGTGGAAAATTGTTGAAGTGGAGGACCGGTTTTTGGGTGTAAAATGCTGACAGAACTGAAACCTTCCTCTTGGTCCTAAACCAGTGCTGAAGGTGTAATCATAGACTACAGAAACAGAGCATGTGCTTTGACAATAGTTTATCTGATTTTAAAATCTTGCTAGATCAGTTCTGTTTATCTGCTTTTCTTCTCTCTCGTTTGGGTACTTGCCCTCATCCCCTCTGTGTTACCACCACAAATCAGGTTAAATATCACCGTAGAATAAACCTTCAGTAAAATTTTTTACATTTAGAATAAAGGCAGATTAATCTCGGTTTTGCACCAACCACTCAGAACTGGCTGGGTTTGCTAAATATAGCAAGACACTTGTGCGCACAGCCCCAGCGACCTTGCTTTCTCTTAGTAACGAAACAAACTGTCGAAAACAAATGAGCTTGAGTTGATAATCAGAACAAATGTGACTGGACACAAATCCAAACCAAAATTTGAAATGAGCCTTTGAAATAAAAAAGCTAATTATTCTGTTAATGTCTAAGCTCCAAAATTTGTATATATGTAAAAGATAATAAAAAAAAAGAATTAAGAAATTTGTAGATTAGTGTCTTTTTCAAGTGAATCTCATCACACATTGAACTGTGAATGAGTTTTTTAGTTTTACTGTCAGTAATTTATTCATCATCATACTTTTTTTTTTTTCTCACAAGTATTTGTCAATAGAAAGTAACAGATGTAATAACAAGTATGGTAACTGAAAGTTTACTCCAAAAAAAAATCTTATTGGTTTACATCAAACCACAACTACCCAGAAAAATGTAGTATAATGGAGAGTTTTGCCAACTTTAATCAGAAAATAAAAAAATTATAGTAATAGTGTATTTGAAAATAACAAAAAATGTACATTCATGGAATCTTCAACAAGATTTAACATAATAGCTAATAATTATGATTTGCTGATAAGATTGATTTGCTGCAACATTTCGAAGTTTCGTAATGAGCGCGTTTACATGCACGTTCTTAAGCCGAAAATGCACTTGATCATGTAAATGTGGTAACCCATTTTCAATGATCGGAGTATGGTCATAAAAGGCGTGAAGTATAAACCGGTGCAGCAGGTGGTTTTTTGCCTCTTACTCTGATTGTGCACGGCATGTAAACGCAATAACCTGCTTTCTGTCAGTTTACTGATGTGTGCATGTGTGAAAACATGACCGCTAACACATCGTTAGTGCAGATTTAAGTACATCTAGACAAACGTCTTGCTCGGTCTAGATTATATCACAAAAGCAGACTTTTTCATGACTCAGAAAATGATAAAAATGTGTTCTCAACTCGTGCAGCATAAGTGGTTCAGTCACTGTGCTGCATTTATAACTGCATGAGAGGATAAAATATGAGCTTGAAGTTTCCCGACATGTTGCAAGCTTAATTTAACATCACAACTGACAAATGAATGGAATACTCTGAGTCAGATACGCAAATGATTATATTTTGACACGACTACAGGGAAATAACCTGTTTTGTTAATGAAGTCATGTAAATGCAGCTTACTTGCGTTGTCAGGTTACTGATGTGCATGTAAATGGGGAAAACTGGTTATTTGAATAAGCTGATATTCGTGAGTTATCAGCTTACTGGTGTGCATGTAAATGTGCTCAATGTGTGTGTGACTGAACGATTTCGCACAGCAGGTCTCTACGCTCCTGCATGACCGTCAGTCTGTACTCTGTGAGTGAGTGTGCATCAGGTGGCCATGTTCCCTGTCTCATGCCCTCACGTAGCGCACAGAAATAACAATCAGTGTGACCTCAGTATCTGTCAGCTTGCTCACTGGCTTTGATGTTTG
>NC_068419.1:25468521-25496535 GCF_023724105.1 Carassius gibelio
GTGACTACTCTCTCTCAGGCTGAGCTGTGTTTCAGATACGATACTGAGGCTCTTTTTGTGTCACCAACAAATTTGATCACAAAAACGCTTTCGCGATGGGAAGGCTCTAAGGTGACCCTTGCCCTGAGCCTTTCTTTGCAATGCTATTTTCTTCTGAGGGCCACTTGTGCGCTCCACAATAACCCGAGTCAGAAGAAGCAGCACATTTCAACAGGGGGAAAATAATGGCATGCCTTGCTCACAATTAGGAGCCAGTGGGGGATCATAGCAATGGGGACTAGCGTGCCTTTAGGTTATAAACCCCACCACCACTCCAGTACCCCCTCCTTCAACCATATCAATAAACAGAAGATGAACTGAGCATTTAATGGGGCAGTTTATGAATAAAGACTAGAGATAACCCATTGTAGACTGTGGAAAGCCAGACAGACGAGGCCCCTAGGAACTCAGAGAATGAGTGAGAAGAAATTTGTGTTGAAATCACAAGGGCGAGTAGGACAGAGAATAACAGACTGGGGTCCTTGTTTCTTGGGTCCCTGCTGTGAACTGTTGGGCATCATACATTGGAGCAGCCGAAGGCAAAAATAAGGGCACGTGATCCTCAGACAGATGTGGAGCCCCAAGCGAACAGCAAGAGCTATAATCTGTCTTTCATTCTGGAAGATCACAGCTGTGTAGGACATACATCATCTCTTCTTCTTCTGTCTAGGCCAGTCTTCAGTGATATGCTAATATAGCTCGCTTTACTGAATGAGCCCACTATCTAGTTGACTTTATTTTATCAGAATAGGCTGAATAATACAGTGCCAAGTCTTAAATGGGATGTCTCCAAGCTTCATTATATGCTGCCCCTCAAGACTTTGTTGCCCTGGGGGCAAAGCATAGAGTAACATGACTGTTAACCAGAGATAAACTCATCTTCTGTCAGATTCAAGAGCTAAAACAGTTTGCTTTTAAACAGGACAGAACAACACAAGCATAAGGCTTATGGAATTCCATTTTTGAAAACACGCAGAAAGCTTTGAGCTCTATGGTAAATAATCACAATGTACAATGCTGTGAGTTACACCTCATTTATTTGCACAAATAATATGATCCACTGACTGTAATGATTCATTTATATCATTAAATATTAGTCAACCACTAATCTGACTGAAATTACAGTCTTCACATTCTGGCAACATACTGAGGAAAAACATTTTTCAAACAGTTGGCATCACACATTTTGCAGTATATATAGCATATCACATTGAACAATAAATCCGCTCCATTATTTAGTTGGATAACTTCATGTTATTTTTATCATTTCTCATTGGTTGTGGTTTTATATGTGAATGTGTCTTTAAAAGAAAGGCACAATAAAGTGGTTGCTGGTTAGTTATTTTTAGGCAAAGTGTTGATTGCGTCTTTGTCCTTTCTTCTCAGTAAGATGCATGTTGACGTAGGAAGTCAGCAGGTCGTCAATTTTATAGCCCTTATGAACACAGGATAAAATTCTATTATTTTAAGATCATATTATATATGAAATATATAACATTATACAATAATTAACACAAACTACTGGTACTGTATATTGTTACAATTAAATTAAATTTCTATTTTAATATATTTTATTATAAATGTCATCTGTTCTTGTGAAGGCAAAGCTGAATTATCAGGCACCATGACTCCAGTCTTCAGTGTCACATGATGCTTCAGAAATCATTGTAATGTGCCGATTCAATATTGTAAACAGGTTTTGCTGCCAAATCAATTTTTTTTTTTCAAACTTTTACATTGTAGTGTATCATGGTTTCCACAAAAATTGCATGGAGCAAAAACATTGATAATAATAAGAAACGTCACATCTGAGTCACTTACCAGGGAGGTTTCACACAGGATCTTGTTCCCTCTGACAAGGTTTCCTACAGTCATGTGGAAGTATGTGCTTCCACTGCACCAGTTTGCAATTTTGTTATATGGATGCACTGCCAGAATGTCCTTCAAACAGTGTAACAGAGTTACGGTACAGTACATGATTTTTACATTCAAGCTAACAGGAACACTCATCTGAGGTGTTATACAAATGTTGCATAGGGAAACACATGATAAGCAGTTATGATATATCAATGAATTATACCTTTGTTTTGGGGTGAATGACAGTAACGCCTTGTTTGCTAATGGCAATCCTCACAATGTCAGGGAAATTGGGCTCTGATGTTTGCTGTAATATCAAGAGGAATATCAATATATTTTTTAAGGTAAAATTAGCAAATATATTATTGTGCTGCAGACTCGAATTGCTTACTTTCACGTCAAAAAAGGCACAGCCAAATGTAGGCCATTTGTAGACGATCTTTAAAAAGCCAATCATTGCCTGTTCCACAGTCGTGCCAGTTTGCTTGTTGTACTCGGCAAAAATGTGCTGTTGAAAAATGGTTATGAATAAGAAACACTTCAGAAGCATTATATTACTTGCACAGAACGCAGTGCACTGGAACTGACCTTTTTCCATTCATCGGCAGACATGGCTTTAAGCTGGTCATTAGGCACCAGGTCTTTCAGCATCCTAGGAATCATGGGAAACTGAGTTTTATCATTGTCCACTTTCACCCTGAAGAGTAGAGCGCCCAGCATCACCATTTCTTCTTTGGTACAACGATGATAACCTCTCAAGTACTTTGGCAACTCCTAGATAGTATGAGAAATATGGAAAACATATTTTCTTCAATGCTTTCAGGAAAGCTATATGGAAAATCTTCCAAACCTTTTTAATAATGTGGCACAGATTGCCAGTACCTGTGGATAATGGAAGATGAGATCTGCCTCCACATCTCTACCAGGGATAATGCTGAACCACAGTTTCCTCATAAAGAAGACCGTGTAGGACACATTCACTGGACCACCCGCTGTTTAAAACAGTAAAAGCAACAGGATTTGTTTTGAATTTGACTTAATTACAGTATGTAAAAATGGTGACAGACTCAAACTTGTTCCTTTTAGGATACGTTTGCACGAAAACAATGTACTAAAAGCTACAGACAACAATGTTGTCCAAACAATCCCAGCTCACACAGAGCAACACAAATTTTTACAAATGCTGTATGATGCATGCCAGGCCAGTAGTGGGCGATGTAACTTTGTAAAGAAACACCACAAGCCTGCACACGTACATATAGACTAAACATGTCACCATTTTCACAAATTCACTTTTTTTTGTTTAAGTTTACACAGAGACTATAACAGAACAGTTTACAAAAACTTGCATTTGGAACCCCCAAAACATCACTGTTGTGTACATGAACAGGGAAAACGCAAACAAATGTTTGAAACTGAAAATGGTGTAATGTAAACAACCCTTCAATCAGTGATCTAAAGCTTAAAGAGCCACACAGATGGGAAATCAAAAATTACCTGTATTATAGTGTATGATGCAGCTGTCCATCAGTGTAAACAATGTGCAAAGTAATTAAACCAAAAAGTACACGATTTATAAAGTTATTGGCTTCTAAAGTAAGGAGTCGACTCTGAATCACTGAAACGAGTCGTTATAGATTTCAAATCTTTTGCCCATCTCTATGAACGTCACTAGAACACTTTGCATAATAATCTCCGCCTACTGTCTTGGGAGAAACAAAACTCTGACCTGCCCCACCCCCCACACAGACGCTCTGGTTGGTGTGATAGCATCATGTCGAGGAGACAGTGTGTTTTTAATTGTAAAGGCAAGTTTGTTTTATTTTCACTGCCAAAGAATGAAGATCAGAAGAACCAATGGCTAAAATTCATTTTTACCACAATACCAGAGCAGTACAACAAATCCCTTTTGTTGTGTTCACAACATTTCACTGATGACTGCTTTTCTAATCTCGGTGAGTTCAAGGCGGGATTTTCAAAGCGTTTGGCCATGAAAGAGGGTTCATTTTTCCAACTTTATTTAGACCAACAAGCATCTCCGAATCACAACGCGAAGTATGATTATGAAGTTATGTGTTTGTTTTCTCCCGAGCGTCTTATCAGTATGTGTGCTAGCTGCAGCCTTTGTATGCACTGCTGATCTTTATTTACAAACACGTCATTAAAATGAAGTGTAACAGGTGCTGCTAACAGATATTCTGTGAAAGTAATCCATATGAAAACAACGCGATGTCCGTTTTTCACGTCTGCCTTCATTATATCTAATGTAACCACGCCCCCGCGCTGAACACGCTATTCAGATTCAAACTGAAGCGCGCGGCTTGAATACACCCACACAGAAGAAAAAGCAGCGAGACTGTTCAAGTTTTTTATTTTACTGTTTGCTTCGCGATGAGAGGAATAAGACATAATTCACCCCAAAAAGATGCTAAAGCATTGTTTACCGTGAGATTGTGTGCGGAACAACCAATCAAAACTATGTTAGTTGACCAATCAGAACACAGTATGCTACCGAAAGGTGGGGTTTAAGGAAACTGAATCTTTTGAACAGCTTTGCGCGAACCGTTTGGGGATCTCTGAGAATTGAGGTCATTTTAAAATGATATTTTGACAAAATGACAATGTTTTTTAACCTTGGATGGATTTAAACCTATTGTACAGGACTTAGAAACAGTGATA
Organism: Carassius gibelio; assembly: GCF_023724105.1. Taxonomy (NCBI): domain Eukaryota; kingdom Metazoa; phylum Chordata; class Actinopteri; order Cypriniformes; family Cyprinidae; genus Carassius; species Carassius gibelio. The sequence continues at coordinate 25,473,097 of NC_068419.1, forward strand.
GGAAGCTTAGAATGTTCATCTTACTGGCTCTTTAATAACACCTAATAAAGTTATCAAAATCTTACCCTGATTCACCCTCTTTGCTCTCCTGGACCAGTCAGTAATCTGTCTCAGGCTGTCAAAGAAGTAGTCAGTTTCATTCAGACTCAGAACCTGACAGAAACAAAATCCTAGATTAATGCACAGACAAAGGTTATGTAAAAATAATCACTAAAAAATGAAAAGACATGAGTTGTAACCACTGTAGACATTGAGGAGGCAATTTCCCTCCAAATAATCAGACTAAGATATAATACAATAAGTCACTTCTTAATCTATTGGTTTAAGATCCTGAAAGAGTGGCTGTTAAATATAAATCACGGTAACCCGGGTACAAACCTTATCAGGAGTTTTCACAAAGAGGCTGAAACCTTCAGCTGAGGACAACATGACTTTATTAGCAATGGTCCGGACCAGGTCTTTTATCTTGGTGTTGGATGTCACCTCAAAATTCTGTCCAGGAGGGCGAGAAAATTTTTTTTTCAGGCTCACTAGATTCACATTCCAAGAATAATCTACATGACTTGAATTGGCAACAAATTAACTGTAGATTTTATGTTTATTCAACTGCTATTATTTTTAACATTTTGAACATTATAAAAAGTTATTGAGGTGCAAAATATGATGCTGCACCAGTAACTGACAGGGAAAAGAAAAAAAAATGGTTGATCCATGTACTGCGTGGTTGCATTACCTCTTGAGTGTCATTGGGGAATTGAATTTTGTGGAAGATCTGAGTGCTGTTCTGCTGAATCGCATCAACCTCTACCTGGTGAGGTGGAAGCTTTCTGGGCTCCATTCTAGCACAAAAACAATGACAAATGTCATCTTACACACAGTAAACATGCTATCACACCAAATCAGCAATGCAGTTCTCATCATCTGTGACCCAGCTTGTGGACTCATTTCAACTATAGTGCTACAGTATTGTTTCCCAAATGTGGAAGTCTTTGACCAGTTGCAGTAGCAGTAAATTCTGTACTATCCCATCACTCAGTGCTGGCACTTTCCTGGCATTTGCACCAGTCTGGTCCAGTCCAGATTTTAGACTGAAGACTGAATTACAAGTACTCAAGAAACAATCATTTTTGATTCAATTATATTAAATATCAAAGAAACTGTGTTAAATGGCTATCATATGTAAAGTTGTTTTAGAGCATGTAAATAAGCCAAGCTTGTTTTAACATGTTAAACTGTTATCGTCTGCTAACAGGGTGTTTATCTAGTCATGTTTTACAGTGTATCAGTCCAGGAATATAACACACATGCTGTTTGAGATAGGTTATCACGTAAGACAGCCAAATCCAAAGAGTAAAAAAAATACAAGCTTTATTCTATATATAAATAAATATAAATATATGTATATATGTATATATTTGTAATGATAAAAGCTAAATGAATAAATGTAAATGCATGTATTCTCAGAAGCTTTTATACAATGACTTAAACATTAGCTTTTAGTGATTCTATAACATACATGATAGTAAAGCTTAGCAATGTATGATCAATTCAGAAAGTCTGTTCATTAGTAGCATTTCTTCCTGTTGTTATACCCATAAAGCAATGTGACTTCATTTGTAATGATAAAAGTAAGGTGAAAGAAAATACGCTTCAACATATGTTGTGAAATACTGGACATACCTCCGAGCCCCTTGCAGTCTCTGGAGGCAGTCTGTGGCCAATGGCTCTCGTTTGCGTGTCTCAATGAAACGCTGAGCATGTTTCAGCAGAGAGTTACTGGGAGGGAAGAGACCACAGCACAGCCATAGCAGCTGCCAGCCCTGCTCCACGCTGTATCTGATTGAGAAAGAACATTATTATATTATAATTACATAACAGTTATTTATTTATTAGAAACTAATGTTATTATAAACATAGCATGTTAAATGGCATATACACCACAAACTATCTAATGTCTAAATGAGAATGATCTGCTGCTTGTTGACTCCTCTCTACAGAGGAATCGCTGAATTATATGGCTTATTAATTCTATGTAGTCTCTTCTCAGTTTTATATGGTTTCTAACATGAAAATTTTTTTTTTCTGAAATGCCCATTGCTTATCTGATTTCATAATGATAAAACATATTGCCACGTGAAACTCTGCAAAGTATGACTGTTTGGTCCTGTGCTGAAAAGGAAATTTAAAGACTGAATGCCTTGAAACTAACTGTATACCAGTGATCTAAAGCTTCTAGACCTATAAGCTGGTTTAATAAGAATAAAAAAATAATAATAAAGCTTATAAAAATAAAAAAAGAACAATGATGGATAAAAAGGTTCAAGGTTGCATAGTTTCCCCTCACTGTTATTAAGGGCAAGCTGACTTTGGTGCAACTACAATATATTACAAAATAAAAGTTTTTGTTTACATAATATGTGTGTGTACTGTGTATATGTATTATGAATATATAAATAAACACACATGCCTGTATATATTAAAGAAAATGATGTTAAGTTTTTATATATATAGTAAACAAAAACATTTTTTTTTTATATGATTAATCACAGTTAATCATTAGATATTACTCTTATTTATTGCTTGCATGTGCATTACGATTCAAAAGTCTGGGGTCAGATTAAATTTTTTTATAATTCATACTTCTATTCCACAAAAATGCATTAAATTAATCAATAGTGACTGTAAAGAATGTATAATGTTAATAAAATATGAATAAAATATATCTTGCATAGTATATAATGTTAGTTATAAGAGATTAGTATTTCAAATAACGCTGTTTTTTTAACTTCCTATTCATCGAAGAATCCTGAAAAATGCATCTATATAAAAAATATGTTTTTTGAAAACCAAATCAGCATATTATAATGATTCTGAAGAATCACGTGACACTGAAGACTGGAGTGACATTAATATATTTTTCCAACTGGATTCCTGTTTAATAAATGCAGCCTTGGTGAGCATAAGAGTCTTCTTTCAAAAACATTAACTATTTTACAGACCCCAAACGTTTGTAGTAGTGTACAGGCATTTAATAGGCAATGCAGTACTGACTTTGAGCATGTAATGCTCTTTACCGGTTGTTATTGCTGGTCATTTGTTTCATGATCTGACAGTAGATCTCATCTCTGAGCTCTTCATTTTCTGTAGGTGGGCCAAAGATCTGGTCTGTGAGTTCGAGGGGGCTCTGGACCTGTCTAGTGGGGTAGTCACCCATGTACTTCAGAATAGGTGCACACCATTTAGTCAAGGAATCAGCACTTTTCTGGGTCGTATCCTACCTGGATAACCAGGTTAGCTGCTTACCAGCTGCTTACTTTTTCTTATGGATCAGTGCTTATGTAACCCAACAGCTGCCATGTTCTACAGCTTTATGCATTACTTCATTTAGATATGAATTGGGTAAACAAAAGGGCTCAACTGCTTCTGTGGCAATAAGCAATGTTCAAAGATATGAGTACAATAAATGATAAAATCTTAAATATGTATGGCAAAGGATATCAGTGAAGGCGTTGCAGGCTAGTGGGCTGAAATCTGGATTGCCCACCAGTCTCTTCAGCAGGGGCTGTCTGATGGGTTCTCTGGAGTTGGCCCACAGCTTCTCAGGTGCTGCATTCTTAGAGATCACCTGTCTGTTCACATCTTTGATGGGCTGCCTGTGACAATGACAAAAACAACGGGTCATTCATGTTTGCTTCTGAAATGCTTAAAGGGGTCATCAGATGCTACATTGCAGTTGGATGTAATAGCAGTCGTCATTTACTCCTGACATCTGAGCTGCTGAAGACACAGCCGTTGGATTATGTTTGTTTTTGAAGGGAATGTGCCCCCGATCTACCTAAATGTGTCTATGTTCACACAAATAATTTGTGATCAAGCTTTACCAACAGAAACAGTGAGTATAAAGTTTTTTAACGAATCTTTGCAAATCGCCTTTCCTAATAATGTGCTAATTAGTGAGTTTCACAATAAATGTGGCTACAGTAAACAGTCCCTCGGAGAGCAGCTCGGAAGGGAGGGGTGGGGTCAGCAGAGCTCATTAACATTTAAAGGAAAATGCTACAAAAAGGCTTGCTCTGAAAAGAGCTGTTTTTGACAGGGTAAAAAGGGTGTTGTTCTACACTACCATTGAGAAATTTTAACCAAACTATGTTAAAGACTTTTCATTAAGAGCCTGAAGAATCATATCAACTTGTGAAAAATGGGCATCCGATGACCCCTTTAAGAATTTTAGTATGTTTTAAATAAGAGCAATAATAATGTGGTCAAACAGTTGCTGCAAGTACCTGAAATATTCAACCGAGAAATCTTTTAGAGTTGAAGGAGCCACTCTTTCAGTGATGGTTCCTTTTACAGTGTTGTCTATGATGGTCTTTCTTTGATCTGGGGACAAGCTGATCAGGCTCTAAAAAAAAAAAAAGAGCAAAAAGTCAGAATGCATTAGCAATCAACACAACTATGACAAACGTTCCATAATATATAGACCTTTACAGATCTAAGGAACTCCATAGTAAAGCACAAATAAAAAAAAAAAACTTTTCAAGTTCTCACCAGGACTTCATTTGTTGGCTTTGTAAGAGTTGGAAGAATCAAGACAGCATCTGCAGGGACTGCACCTATTTCTCCTGTCCGCTCATTCTTACCCTTCAACCAGCCGCGGGCAACAGGAAACTCATCATCCTTAATGAGGTAGATGAGCTCTGCCTTCTTGAAGCTTAGAAATGTTTTATCATCTTGAAAGACATCCAAACCATTTTTCATTAGACGAAAACAAATCAAATCATAGACCATGAACCATCGAATTTAAAAGGCATAAAGCATATTTCTTCTTCTGACCTTGCCTGTTAACCTCCTGTAGGGTCACAGCATATTGTGAACGTTGTGTCAGGCCTGCCAGGAACATGGCTACCAGATCTGAGATGTCAGTGGCCGTGATTGCATTCAGTGTGAAGTCTCCTTTCAGAGTCAGCAAACAAACACATTTCCTTTCTCTGGAGGAGACGATGCAGGGAGAATTTAGGGAATTAACATATTTTTGATAGGGTATCAATTATATTTATTTAATTCAAACATGTTATTTTTTAATCATGTGACTGTCAAGACAACATACAAGGCCGACAAACATTAAATGGTGTCCAACTCACCTGATAGCGTTGACCCCGGTGAGCTCTGGGTAAGACAGCGCCAGGAGAGTCTTTTCTCGTTCATCTAGGAATGTTATTCCCTTTGAATTAATTGCAAAGATAAACTTGCTCTTTGGTAGAGGAGGACCTGAATATTGAAATGACAAACGTAATCTTGTTTATATTATTTTTAAAAGTTTTTGCTCATATTCTTCTGCATTAGATGTGGAAATGATGCAATTTGCAATGTACATTACTGTTCAGAAAATTTGGAGTTCTCTTTTTCTCATCAAGCCTGCATCTGATATTTGATTTGACAGTAACATTGTGAAATACTATTACAATTTAAAGGGATAGTTAACCCAAAAATCCCACACAGGTAGTAAGGACATCGTTAAAATAGTCCATGTGACATCAGTGGTTCAACCGTAATTTTCTAAAGCTACAAGAATACATTTTGTGTACGTGAATGGTCTTACAGGTTTGGAACAACATGAGGGTGAGTAATTAATGACAATTTTCATTTTGTTTTTTACTTTGCCTTTAAAATAACTTTGATATTTTAATTTATTGTAAAATGTAATTGATTCCGGTCATGGCAAAGCTACTTCTCAGCAGCCATTATTCCAGTCTTCAGTGTCACATGATACTTCAGTAATTTTTCTAATATGAAACATATTGTATTATTATAAATGCTGAAAACAAATACACTACTTTGTGGAAACCATTTTTTCAGGATTCTTTGATGAATAGAAAGTTCAAATAAACATTTATTTAGAGATCTTTTCTAAAAACATTTTGTAACATTATAATTGTCTCATGTAATTTTTTACTAGTATTAGTTTATTTTAAAAATCTAACTGAACTGAAATTTTTAACAGCAGTGTAATACTCCTCTTAGCATATAGTACATACCAGATAACTTGGCAACTTCAAAAAACTTGGAGAAGAACATTGGCCACTTTTGACGAGCATAGTCAACCACATCTGCTTTGACTTTATCAGACTTGGTCTGAGTGTTTATTAGTGGGCCCTAACAAAAAGAAACAAATGCTTGTAAAATGCTTTGACTTTCAAACAGGTGGAAAGCTTTATTACATTTATTTTACCATGAGCAATAATAGAAACATCTGTACCTGCGCATGTGCTGTATTGACCATCTGGGTCCACTTTTCTTCTGACTTGGCCTCCAGAAGTTTGGAGTTAATGCACTCTTTAACTACAGTCCTAGTATTCTCCATACTCATGTCTGATCCAAACTGCACATAGAAGTGCTTTGCTACAAGCGCAACAGTGTCTTCCTCCTTATATAAACACAAAGGTGAAATTACATCAAATAAATGTCACGATGTGGTCCCCTACTGTGTGGCAATTCTACAATGGTAATGTTAACTGGAAACTCCCTTACGAAAGGAAAATATATTTACCAATATAGTTCTTAAAATATATTGTGATATATTGTAATATATTATGTTCCCTTTTTATTTCTAATATTTTATATATTTGAATACATTTAATAATAAATTGATGACACATATATTATATAATATATTGCAAAATATACAAATGATTGCCGCTTTCAATATATTGCAATATATTGGAAAAAATAAATATATATAAGAATATATGCCTAATATATTACATGATATTTTCCAATATACTGCAATATATTTTTGTTTCATATCTGCTATTAAATTGGCTTGATGCTAAATACACACTGCTAGAAAGTCCATGATGACTGCCGTTTTAATAAGCACAACATGAAAATTCACTGAATGCATGAATTACAAATAAATAAATTAAAGGCACAGTTCAACCAAAATGAAAATTCTGTCAACATTTACTATCCCTCAAGTCATTCCAAACCTGTATGACTTTGTTTCTTCTGTGGAACACAAAATAAGGTATTTTGAAGAATATTGGTAACCAAACAGTTTCAGGTCCTATTGACTTCCATAGTGTTTTTCTCTTGAGTCAATAAATCAATAGAAGTCAATGGGACCCGAAATCGTATGGTTGACAACAATCTTCAAAATACCTTCTTTTGTGTTCTACAGAAGAAAGAAAGTCATACAAGTTTTGAATGACATGATGAGGGGGAGTAAATGATGAATAACAATATACAATTTGGGTCAACTGATACTAAAAATGATCTGAAGCACACCTTCTCACACTGGTATTCTCCAGATTTCAGGCCTCTGATGACCTGTCTGTAGATAATGTCTGTGCTGACGTTATCCTCGCTGCAGTCATGCCAAGGTGTGAAGATCTCTTTACGGAAGAAGAGACGCCAAGGGGCATGTTGCTCCTGCCCACCCTTCCTCTTCACTTCCTGCTCACACTGAGAGATGGCATCCATCACATGCTCACTGCCACTACCTAGGGACCACACCTAAAAAGAGGGAGCACAATACCTTAAATTCTAATAATACAGAAAATCTGATTCAAACTCAATTTCAGTGCAAAGTCTCCATACCTTGTCATATAAAGCTACGTAAAGTGAGAAGCCAAATGTGTCCTGAAGTTTGACTTTCTGTGAAAGCATCTGGCAGACCTCTTTAGATGTGGAGGCAGAATCTACAGGCAAACTGATAGTCCTGCCATCCATCATAGTTACTGATATGGCAATGGGTTTCTTGGACTTGGTGGCCTGTGATTAAACAGTGATGGCATGAATTAAAGCTTCAAATCTATGTTAGGTGTTTGTTACTTGACCATAGGAGAATTAAGACCTAAAGGGTTTCACATGTAAAGCAATTTACAGCAACAATGCAACAGAAGTCATTACTTTCAACGAGCTGCCCATCATTATGACAATATTCAGAAGCGTTTCATTTTATCTAAATGAGCAGCAGCATTGGAGACACTGGAACACACATGATCCATCTCCTGAATGCTTTATTTACAAATCATTTACCTTTCTTTTTAAACAGGAAGAAAACTGATTCCTTGTCCAAACTGATATCTCATTTTTAGCAGCAACGATTTTGAAAAGCTATGGCAAGTTGTTCAGTCCAAAAACACTGTATTGGGCATAAATGACTTTACCTGGAGCTCCAGCCAGCTGGGAGGCTCTCCACGCACTCCATTGGCAACAGTGCGCCTCAGTCGGTCGGCGCAGTAAGGCGCGTATCCCACAGGACCAAAACGAAGAAAACTTTGGAGGTACTGTGAGGAGATGAGAAACATTCAGGACAACGCAATGTGGAGACAACTGCAAATGCATGACCCCATAAAGAAATAGTGAAATCATCCATCAAAGAGTTTAATAAGGAAGACAGTCTTTTATTCACCTTGATGAAGCGCTCGGTAGGAGGAAAAATTCCCAAACAGATGCACAGGAGGATCCAGCCACGGAAGTAGCTACCACGGTTTGAGTTCTCTTGGAGCTGCTTACAGATCTGGCAGTAGATTTCATCCCTAACAATGAAAGATATTAAAGACTTAGAAACAGAAACATCTGACCACTAAGCAATAGAAGACTTATGGTTTTAAATAATTCACAACCTGAGGTCACGTCTGACAATGGCATATCCAACAATGATATGCAACTTTTCAAGAGATGTCATTGGCCGGTCCAGGGTGAGTCTGTCTGCATTCATTTCATCTTCTTCGCTAATAGTTTGCACAGTGGGTTGTTTGGAAACTTCAGTCCCATCCTTTGCCTATACATGAAGAGATAATGGGATTATAAAGATTATAAATAATTCATCTGTTTGTTGCATTTAAGATATGTTGTAATAATAAGGGATGCAAACTCATCATGGGTGAAAAAAGTGACGAAGACATGCAATCCCCAAAATTATTATATAATTTTTTTTTAGTACTGTACTGTAGTAGTATATAGCAAGTACAATTAAATAATAATGCATTAAATATTTTGAAGTATTTTTAGATTTGAGATTTTTTAAACTTTGCCTTTAGGACACATCAAAAAGAGTGTTTTACAGTAGAAGCTGCTAAATAATTTCAGCCAACACAGACTTGTTGCTCTTGCAGTTTTGTTACTCTTAATTTATCTTTCCCTCACTTAATGCACAGGTCTATTTTTGACATCAGTCTGTCAGATATATCATTCTGCCCAGAGCATTTATCACTGTCAATCATAGCATTGACTGACGGAACAATTTAGTGGATTCACTCGTTAATTTTTTACACTCATGTTTGTCACTCTTGAAACAGTATACATGGACATTCAGTCAAACAATTCTTAGACAAACAAAACATTTCTTCAAATTTCAATGGATTATGTAAAGATTCTAGAGAAATGCTTACCCAAGCAAAAGCTCCTGATAAATCAATTACTAACTACACAATCTATTATTTACATCGTGCGCATGCCTTTTTTCCCTCTCTGATTATATTAGGTAGATCTGCAAGAGTGTAGAACTCTGTAAACTTATGAAAACAAAAATTAGTTCAGAGGGTATTCTTCTGATGAACCTATAGAAAACACCTCTGACTGGCCATTGCTTTCAACAGAGATGCTTTTGATTGGCTGCAATACTCAAAACAGCAAAAACAAGGAAATTAACTTGTGGTTTTGTCATTCGAAACCAGAGCATGCAAACAAAACACAAAAAAAGAGTTTAAAAGTGGTTGACTACAAGCGTGTACAGATATGAATTGGTACTAATGGTACTGTAAAAAGACCCTCCCACCACCACCACCACCACCACCAAAAACACTTCCTCATTGGATCTACACAAATCTCGTAAGTGACGAGTGAGTTTTCACTGGAAGGTGAGGATTTAACATATATGAATAATACAGTAATGCATTAGCTTTGAATAATTGTTTTAATATTGCTTTTATTTTGACCGATAATAAAAGGAATAAAGACTCATGAAAACTGTATTTCAAACGCATGTGAAAGGTTCTTAGAAATGTATTTATGTTGGTTTCATATGGTTCTGAAAAACTTCCGTACGATTTTCAAGAATAGCTTCAACAATCTCAACAATCTCAATACTCTAAAAATGTTTTTTTTTTTTTATAATAACACCTAAATACATGTTACTGCACATACTTTGATAACTATTTTCAAGTTAAAACGTTTTTAACAATTATCATATATAAATGATATAATGATATAACTGATATAAATTCCTGACTTTTTTTATGACATTTTACAACCTGAAATAATCTTGTCTTGTATTAAACTGGTCAAATTATTTGATGTTTTATAAGAATAAATGACCTTAAGAAATAGTATAAATCTCACCTCTTCTGCTATAGCAGATGGTTTTCTACCGGTTCTGTTGGATTGAGTCCCCTCAGGTGCTGTGGAGATCCTTTTGTTTCGGGACATTACATCAGTGAAAGTTGAAGTCTTTCGATTTTTCGGACCCTGCTCTGGTATGGCAGATAGTTTGCGGCTTGGAACACCATCATCTTGGACAGATTTTTTGTTCCGGGCCAGTATGTCTGTAAAAGTTGAAGACTTTCTGTTGCGGGAAGCGTCTTCTGGAACTGTACTGAGTTTCCTGTTCGGAGAGTTTCTTGTATTTTTCATTCTCTGAAAAAATGAGACATCAACTCTTTCACTTTAATTTGAGTTGCTAAAAGACCTGTATTGCTGGTCTTAGCAGGTCTCTCAACATGTCCAAACTGGTTTTTAGTTGGCCAGCCAGCCAGTCTGACCCGCTGTTTGTTTGTTTTTTAGATGTAAAATATATAATATAAAGGAGCTTCCTCACCTGGTCCAAGCCCACCATATGGCTGAGGCGTCTATCCTGTCTGGAGGCCACATCCTTCTGAAGAGAGCCTTCTGCAAAGGCTAGTCCATTCCTAGAGACCACCTGAGCTTTTGGTTCAGGAAGATCACCCATAAATCTCAAGATCATCCACCAAACCGTTAGTGAAGCCTGTGGATAAGAAGATAAGTGCAGTAGTAAGCTCCTATTGTTAATCTGACATCAGAAGAACATCCTTAATTTATCAAAATCTGGTCAAAGTCAAAGGTGGCTTTACTAGGACATCATTCTCATCCTCATGGTAGAGCAGAGGCTGACGTATTCTCTGGCGAATGTGTGTGGGTGTGGCAGCACCCTGGAAGTACATGGAAGCAAACTTGGAGAACGAGTACTCATCCAAATCATCAAAGTCTTCCTCTGGAATCTCCATCAATGGAGCATCATCCAGATCCACCTCTTCAAGCACCACTCGCTTTCCCTCAAAGTCCTAAAAACACAACGTTCCCATGCAGGTTTTGGTTTTAATTTGACTGTTATCCAAACATTAACATCATGCTTTTTTGAGAAGTTTGATCTCTCACCTCAAAGCCCACTGGTGCCTGGCCCTCCTGTCCGCCAACCATACTAGGCAGGAAGCCAAAGATATCATCCACCATTTCCTGGTCTGTGGAAGGTTCTAACTGTTCAGCCGCCTCTCTTTCTTTTTTCTGCCGCAGAATTTCATCAAGCCTCCTTTGCCTCTCTAGAGCAGCAAGTTCTTCTGCTCTACGTTCCTTAAGTGAGAGGTAAGCCTGCAAACAACAGAGACAGCAAAAGATAAAGATGATATGTAGCCTGGGATATTTAGCAAACAGTCTTCTAAACATGAAAATTCAATCCATCAGAAAACTTCCTACATCTCTCTTCATCTTCTTGACAGCTTTTCTGGCTAGAGTTCCTCTGGTGTAGGCCTGCAGGAGTATCACTGCCCCTCTCTTTCGTTTCCACTCCTTCCTCATCAGGAGGCCACGAGTCTGAGCCTGAAGCAGAATAGTTGCTTGTCGCTTCCGTTTATACTGCCAGGCCAACTGACGAGAGCGTACTTGAGCACGTAGACGTGCAAAACCCAACTGGACCTGCAGAAAGGCAAGTGACACTCTACATCCACAAGCAATGACTATCAACATATTTCAGTCTGCAGTTAAGAGGACAACATACCACTCTGTAAAGTTTTCTGACTTTGTGTCCTCGCCAGGTTTTCTGTATGCTCACAGCTGCTCTTCTCTTTCTCAGGAACACTTTCCTGCAAGAAAACAAAATGGCAACTGATGAACCAATGTGTGAACATTTTCTCTACAAACATAGGAGAATATCCTCATTCTTTTACCTGTGTTTATATCCTCTCAAGACTTTCTGAATAATAAGTGCCTTCTCATTGAGAGCGCTGTCTCGTGCCAGTTCCAAAACAGTATCATGGAAATCCTGATGCAAAAAAAGAATCACGTTAGAATGGATCAACTTCAAAAATGCTGTTATGGTACCGGTAAAATTCACTCCAGTACCTTCAGAAACACTTTAGTCTTGCCGATCTTCCACTCCTCTTCAGTCAGAACATTCTCACAGATGCTTTCACAGCATTTCTTTGCACTCTCCTTTAATATTACAGTAAATATAAAAATTAATGGCTGCAATAATGCATTTAATTAGCATTTTTTAACTCATTTTGCATCTAAAAAAATACTGAAACAAGAAAAGCCTTAATGTAGAAGAACATATATTTAATATTCTTTAATACAAATGTATTTTGTCTTATGGAAAAAAGTGCTTTAATAGGTTTTAGTCATTTTATGGGATGGGGATTTGTTGTTTATCAATGTGGCTGTTCTAATTCAGTGTCAAAAATAAGCAAAATGGCTAAAATCGCTTACAGAACCTTCAAAACCTGTTCCAATGAATTTTTAACGAAACCACTGTAACACTTAATTCATGTCAAACAACACAGATCACATCTCACAGTTTTGGGGTCACAAACACTGGACTTGAGCAGCACACGGTAACGCTCCAGAAACTCATCAAATGTGTGACGGATGGGATAGCCGGCCTTCCTAATGCGGATAGTCTCCATCATTCCAGAGTAACGAAGTTGACGGATACACAGCTCCCTGTCAAAGAGCTGAAACAAAGATGGAAAAGTGGATCACTGACAGAAAAGTGAGTCAATCGACAGAGAAAATGATTTGAGCTTACCATAGGCTTCTTGAAGTCATTGGGTTTAATACAGCGAATAAACAAAGGCTGGCAGGAAGTTAGAGTCTTCATTAAAGAGTCCAGCGACTGACGGAACTGCCCACATAATGTAGGCACACGTTTCTTTGTGTCTGTTGTTTGCTGAAGGAATAGAAAAATCAAAGGTAAAGCAAATGAAAATTTTGTATTGATTAGCTGAATGCCATCACATGTTTGTACACTATTTGCCTTTAGCTGGTGTTAACATACCCGAAGTGAGTTTATTGGGGTGATGATAGTATGGTTGGAACTAGTTCTTGCCTCTGTGGTTCTTAGCTCACGGTGAAATATCTGCTTTAGTAGCTTACTGGATGATGTGTGTATCAGCTGGAGGACATCATTACTCAGAGTATCTCTGTTCTTCTCAAGGAAACCTATATGCACAGTAAATTTCATAAATTTTTTTAGATATTTTTAAAGCCAAAAAACTAATGTGAAGGTGCATTGTGTGGAACTTTGAAAGCATGTGTTACCTTTGCAGTCATAGTAGACAACTCCAGCAAAATGGTGGATTCCAAACTGCGTGTCGTGATTGTTTTTTGGGGGCATGTAGATGTCACCTTTCCCATGAACCTGATTCATTTTGTTAAGCATTGTAGCATCTGTGCCCTAGAGAAAATTACAATTGTTCATAACGGTGTATAAATATTTATAGATTGTAATTAAAGATATGATGCAGTCACACATTGCCTGACTATTAATTATCAAAGATTATAAGCCTATACTGTAAATAAAAGCAAATATATTTTAGAACCTTAGGAAAGAGACTCTCTTCATCAATAAGAGCGAGAACGTTGAGAGGCTTTATGGCCAGAACATCAAGGGTACGCTGGTTGTCGTTAAATTTAATGTTGTTCCAGACGATGTCTTCACGTACGTATTCCTGTTGTTCAAGCTTGAAGACATGTTTCACAAAGAACTGCTGAAGCTGCTCATTGGCAAAGTTAATGCAGAGCTGTTCAAAGCTGCAGGAATCACAGACAAGATTAAGATAGACTTTGGTAATATATTCAGAGAACAACAACTTTTATTTTGGTCTGTTTTTCACATCACTATCATATGGCCAGAGGTGGAAAGTCTAGGGGTCAGAAAGTAAAAGTCCTGCTATATGTTTATTCCGCTCATGAACACAGCCAGCTAATTTCACTGATTAACGTAGTTCTACCTCTTGGATGAAAAACTGTGCTTTGGGAATAAAATACTAAGGATGACTTTTACTTTCCTGGACTTTTCACCTTAAATGGCAACAGAAGACTGTAAACCTAATTTTTATACATTTATGATGTGTTTTTGATTTTTGAGCTTAAAGGGTTAGTTCACCCTATAATCAAAATTATGTAATTAATGACTCAGCCTCATGACGTTCCAAACCCATGAGACCGCCGTTCATCTTCGGAACACAGTTTAAGATATTTTAGATTTAGTCCGAGAGCTCTCAGTCCCTCCATTGAAACTGTGTGAACTGTATACTGTCCATGTCCAGAAAGGTAAGAAAAATATCATCAAAGTAGTCCATGTGACATCAGCAGTGTTGGGAGTAACAGCGTTTAAGTATAATGGCATTACTAACGGAGTTTAATTTTCAGTAACGGAGTAATCTAATTAATTACTTTTTAAAATCGTTGCAATGCCGTTATCTTTACTGAGAATGTAAAGTGTCACGTTACTACAATTTGGTTGAATAAAGCGTGAGGTGTCATGCTTTGGCTAGTGGCTACACATCAGCTGCCTGACACCATTGCAAATCCGATGATGATTGGCTGGGTCGGCGGTGCCCTGCCCACGCTGTCTCACTGCACACTCTGACAACCACTACACACAAGACGGGTCAGCGATAATTGTGTTCTCGAACTGGAAGTACCAGAAATTAAAGGTGAGTTTCTGTAACATGCACGGTATGTCCAGGAAAAAAGACTTTATCCACGTCTGCCTCAAGCAACTTATATGAACCACCTCACATCAACACATGCTAACATGTTACTTTACTGAATATTTAATGCTGTGTTCAAACAGATGCAACTTGTGCGAATAACTCGCGCTATTCACGTGTAGTTGGACGCTTGAACATTTTGAGTTAATACGCTTCATTCGCACATGAAATTAACTTCACAACAGATGCAAATTTCGTGGCATGGAGGGGCTACTGCCAGTTGAGTACTACCATTTTTATTCAGATAGTTTTTTAAATATTACGGTTATCATGTCATGAAATGTAGTTTTAAAAGTATTTCAAGCGAGAATGTAGTTGTTTTAAACTCAAATATGCGGTTTATTTTTCGGAGGTTGTCTATTCGCGTCTTTGCATTGACTTAACATTGAAATCACTCGCGCCATCTCCTCGCAGCAGACGCTCTATTCGCGTCTTGTGTGAACGCACCATAAGAGTTGGATTGTGTTCTGTTTATTGTGCAATAACTTTAGGCCTAATATACAGTTTTGACAGATTTGCACTAATGGCCAGGTTTCCCTTTGTTTCTTTTTACCCAAGTTTAAATTTGTTTGTGTTAATTTTGTACTTGAATTTTATTTTCAATAAACATTTTTTATATGTTTTTATTTCTATGCATATCATATGGCAGGCTGCAATACATAAATACATTTTTTTTTTAAACTTACTCAGTTGCTGAGTAACTAATTACTTATACAATGTGGTAACTGAGTTACTAACTCAATTACATTTTGGGAGAAGTAATTTGTAACTGTAACTAATTTTCAAGTAACATGACCAACACTGGACATCAGAGGGTCAGTTAGAATTTTTTGAAGCATCGAAAATACATTTTGGTCCAAAAATAGCAAAAACTACGACTTTATTCAGCACTGTCTTCTCTTCCGGTCTGTTGTGAGATTTCAAAACACAGAAGTGTAGTGATATCCAGTTCGCGAACGAATCATGCGATGTAACCGGATCTTTTTGAACCAGTTCACTGAACTGAACTGAATTGCATAAGCATTAATCCACAAATGACTTAAACTGTTAACTTTTTTAATGTGGCTGACACTCCCTCTGAGTTAAAACAAACCAAATGGTAAATGGTAAATGGTAAATGGACTGTATTTATATAGCAGCGTTTAGTCGGTGTATGATACCAATATCCCGGAATAATTCATTTACTCAAACAGTACACTTTCTGAACTGCTGTGAAGAGAGAACTGAAGTTGAACACCGAGCCGAACCAGATAACGAATGAAAGATTGACTCATTCTCAAGTCAAGAACCATTTCTGTCGGACGCATCCGATTCGAGAACCGAGGAGCTGATGATACTGTGCATGCATGGTTCAGCGTGAAGCAGACTGACACACAGGGAGTCTGAACTGAACTGGTTCCATTGGTGATTGATTCTGAACTGATTCTGTGCTAATGTTATGAGCGCGGGTAAACCGAAGGCTTGAATCAAGGGCAATCATCGGCAATGACGTCATTACTTTGAGCTCAAAAGAACCGGTGAACTGTTTTCTTCAACCGGTTTATTGAATCGAACTGTCCGAAATAACCGGTTCCTGGAAAAGAACCGAACTTCCCATCACTACTGGTGATCCAAAAACCAATGCAACCGGATCTTGACTCGAGAACAAGTCAAACTTTTGTTCGTTATCTGGCTCGGCTCGTGTTCATCTTCAGTTCTCTCTTCACATCAGTTTAGTAAGTGTACTGTTTGAGGAAATTAATTACTCCGAGATATTGGTTTGTTTTAATTCAGAGGGAGTGTCAGCCATATAAAAAAAAGTTAACAGCTTAAGTTATTTGTGGATTAATGCTTATTGGAGACACGAAACATTTCAAACGATTCAGTACGATTTTGTTGAACTGGTTTCAAGAAGATCCGGTTACATCGAGTGATTCGTTCGTATTTTCGATGGTTCAAAAAATCTAACTGACCCTCTGATGTCACATGGACTTTGATGATGTTTTTAATACCTTTCTGGACATGGACAGTATTCTGTACACACAGTTTCAATGGAGGGACAGAAAGCTTTCTGACTAAATCTAAAATAGGGCTGCACGATGTGTCGTTAAAGCATCGATATCGCTATGTACGAATCCACGATAGTCACATCGCAGGATGTGCGATGTAGGCTGTCGTAGTTGATCCGTTATTCATTTACTGTACAGGCCAGCTTCTCCCCGGCCCTTGACGATTGTGATTCGCGGATTAATTGCACAGCTTAACCATCATAGAGTGAAAGTTTATCATTGACAGGAGTGAAAACCACATGCAAGTTTAACAGGGCAGAGAGAGGGAGCGCGAGAGAGACAGAGAGAGCGCGCACGAGAGAGAGACAGAGAGAGCGCGTGCGAGAGAGGCAGAGAGAGCGTGTGCGAGAGAGACAGAGAGAGAGAGCACGCGAGAGAGACAGAGAGCGCGCGAGAGAGAGACAGAGAGAGAGCGAGCCGTCTTCAAACAACACGAGCGCTGTCTTGCTTTCTCTCCCTCACGCATATTAATCAATTGACACGATGGTGTCGATGTTTAAATAATTTAAAATGAGAATGTAAGTGTGCTCACCCCATTTTTCTTTGTAAGAAAAAATATTGCAATATATATCGCAGAAAAATAAAATATCGCAATGTAATTTTTTCCCAATATTGTGCAGCCCTAATCTAAAATATCTTCAACTGTGTTCCGAAGATGAACAGAGGTCTTACGGGTTTGGAAAAAAAATGAGGGTAAGTCACCCTTTTTGGGTGAACTAACCCTTTAACAGCCCGAGCCTCTATTCATTTTCATTTAAAGGAAAAGAGCAGTTTAGATTTTAGTCTTTAAATATCCACGTTTTGTGTTCCACAGAAGTTTTGTAATGACATGAAATATGACATGCATATATGACAAACCTGTTGTTGTTGAAGTTTTCAAAGCCAAAAATGTCCAACAAACCAATCGAGAGTCGGATGTGTTTGGGGTCATCAGGAGGAGGTTTGTAAATGGCACTGTTGATTTTCTCCACAATCCACACAAACAGCCTTCCATAGATGGCCTGCACACAGAGAGAAGATGAGAACTTTATACTGGAGTATAATAGATTTTAAATTGAAACTACATTCAGTTGCACAACCTTTACAAAGGCATTTCTGCCATCCACTGCTTGTGCCGAATTCAGAGGTTTAGACACACTCTCCCTGTTAGTCATCAAAGAGCGTTGTGTCAAGCTTACATCCAGGGCATTTGGGGCCACCTGCAAAAAAAATCAGATCTATGGGCTTGAGTGTGCTGCTTGCATACAAAATTGGTTTCTAAGATAAATATACATTTACAATTACCTCTAATAACTGTGCAGCCATTTTGAAATGTGTAGAAGAGAGAACATCACAGCTCTCAAGGTTGTTCATAATGGTTTCTTAAATATTGAAAATGGAAATAAAGCTCAAATAAGCGTTCTCTCAAAAGAACAGAAAGTTTTGCTATAGTTTATGTCTCTTTATTACTACTCACCTTCAAAGTCTACATTCCCCAGGTGTAGGATGGCAGCAAGAAGCTTGTTAATTTCCCACGTGTCATTCTCTGTGAATGCCAAGATCTTCATTGCTGAACGGAAGCTGGCATACTCTTTTATGTCGTCCCGTCCTTCGCATGTAGTGCACTGACCCTATTAGCAAACATAATCATGAATAATTTAACAATGCTTAGAAGGATAGTTCACCCAAAAATGAAAATGAAAATTTTAATTTATTCATCATTTCATTCCATAACTGAGTTTCTTTTAAGGAACACACACACACAAAAAAACTAAGGGTCCAAACCACACCGATTTTAATTTACAACAGCACTGAAGCAGAATTTAAAATATCTTCTTTGTGTTTTACAATTATCACTTTAATGTTAATTTATCCTACCTGTTCATTCTCACTCCAAAATAACTTTATTGTAACAAATGTAAAATACACATAGAAAAGTTGGAGCATGGAGTCTATGATGATCAGTACCATTGTGAGATAGCTGTATTCTGCAGCATTCCCCAAAGACAGGATCTTCTTTTGGTCAGGAGGCATTCCCATGAGCATGCAGTAAAAGATGTGGTAGTTTCTCTCTTGTGGGGCCTGTGCCAAAAATATGCAAATAAGCAGTTTTACATTTGTTTTGCTGTATCTTTACCTGAAAGATTTCACATTATACAGTCTAATTGTAATCAATTTTGAGGATGGTTTACCTGTCGACAAACACGTGATTTCTCGAGTAGGTATTGTTCAAAGCGGGCCCCCTCGATAGCACCATTTTTATTAAAGTGGATGTCAATATATTTTCCAAAGCGGCTGGAGTTGTCATTGCGGATGGTCTTTGCATTACCAAAAGCTACAAAATAAGACGATGTAAATAGTGACTTGTTTATCTCAAGAATTACAAAGTTGAGTGATCCAGGAGCATCTTATAAGTTTCTTTATAAACATCCATACCTTCTAAGATAGGGTTGGCTTCTAGAATCTGCTGCTCAATCCAGGAGCGCTGCCCACTCACTGCCGCAAGAAATTGCAGCATGAGTTTGGTACTCTCTGTTTTTCCTGCTCCGGACTCCCCACTGACAAACACAACACATACAGACACTCTCAGAACACATTAATGCTCATTAAGCAAATAACTAACAGAATATATGACAGATGTTGGAGTTGCCAACATACAGGTCCAGTTTGTTCTGGGTGTTTGTACAGCGGCCTATAATATATAAAACCTGCAGTTTACAGTATAATACTGCTATGAACTTAAACAGTTCACAACAAATACTCTGTTGGTTTCAAACCCTTCAAAAGGTACACTTTTTAAGAATTTTCAGGCCACTTTTCAAATATAATGAATTTGAGGACCGGAGCATTCAAAAATGCAACAAAGAGCAAAAGAAGTGTCATAAAAAGTGTTTGAAATGTTAAGAAGGAGAAATTTAGGTGTTTATTTACTGATAATGTTTGCATATAGAGATGTTTTGAAATGGCCTACAAAAGCGTTTAGTGCCATATGGACTATTTTGTAATAATTTTATCGTACTTTTTATCATTTGTGATGCTTTATACAGAATATCCTTTTACAACATTTTACTGAATTTTGTGAATTAAACCATTAACATTAATGACACAGTGAATCATCAGATCCTCCTGTCCAACCTCTCATCATTAGGCAAAACAGGGATTCCACCACACTGGTTTGAATCCTATTGCACTGGTAGGTCTTTCATGGTGGCCTGGGGTGGGGAGGTATCAAAAGCACATCAACTGGTCACTGGGGTTCCTCAGGGATCAGTTCTTGGACCTCTCCTATTCTCCATATACACAACATCACTGGGACCCATTATACAGGCACATGGTTTCTCCTACCATTGCTATGATGATGATGATGATGATGATACACAGCTCTATCTCTCATTTCAACCAGATGATCCAACAGTAACTGCATGGATCTCAGACTGCCTACAGACAAAACAATTACCCCATCACATTCGGTCAGAAATCCTGCTGTAATCTTTGATGACCAGCTGACTTTCAAAGACCACATTGCAAAAACTGCTAGATCTTGCAGGTTTGCATTGCACAACATCAGGCCCTTCCTAATGGAGCATGCTGCACAACGTATTGTTCAGGCCCTAGTCATTTCTAGGCTGGACTACTGCAATGCTCTTCTGGCTGGACTTCCATCAAGCACAATCATACATTTACAAAAGATTCAGAATAAAGTAGCATGACTGGTTTTTAACGAGCCCAAAATTGCCAACATCACAGCTCTGTTTATCTTCCTGTACTAGCTGCCGGTTAAGGCTCGCATCAAGTTCAAGACACTGATGTTTGCAAATAGAACAGCCTCAGAGTCAACACCCGCCTACTTCCACTCACTCTTACGAGTCTACATCCCCTCCAGAAGTCTGAGATTCACTAATGAGCGATGCCTCATGGTAAAATCGCACACAATCACATTCCAGAACATTTCATTCACCATTCCTGACTGGTAAAATAATCTTCCAACCCCTATCCGGAATGCTGATTCGAGAGCTGAAAACTCTTTCATCACTATCTATTTTCTTTCATCTTTCTCTGTCTATCTTGTACTTATTTGAACAATGTTTGAAACTTGGTATGATGAGCACTTCCAGTGTCTTTTTGACTCCTTAAGATGAATTGCTTGATGTATTCCCCAATTGTAAGTTGCTTTGAATAAAAGTGTCTGCCAAATGAATAAATGCAAATGTAAATGTAAATGTAAAAGAACTGTCAATTCAAAATAAGGATAAAGAAAGTCAGATAAAGAAAGTTCACACTTGAACCAAGTATGAATGACTGAAGGAGCCTAAAAATGGTTGATCAATATTTTAAGGTGTGAATTAAACCATTAACAAAAATAAATTGTTAAATTAAGACAAGGATGAAAAAAGTTAAATGGGTTTGCAATTACATTACCATTTTTGTTCACAACCAAAAGTTTAAAACTCAGAAAATCTTAACCTAACCCTAGCTACAAAATGTTGGTTTCTCCCAAGTATGAATGACTGAAAGACCTAATGATGCAGCACTGGTCTTTGCGGTTCCGTCGCATGTTGAAGAAACAGCTGTCTGCGATGGCAAAGACATGTGGGGGGAGATCACCCAACCGCCGGTCTGTGTACTGCTCCACCTGCTCTGGAGTGTAGATTGGCAGCAGCTGGTAAGGGTTCACTGCCACCAGAATTGACCCTGTGTATGTCTGTATAAAACAAACAAACAAGTTGTTTCAAGGTCTTTTAAAAAGAATATAGACTTCAGGGCAGAATGTTGGATTTAGTGTATAATGGGTACGTCAGTGTTGTAAAACAATATGATCTGCTCATCAAACTTGGAACTGGCTGTTTCTATAGATACAATCTTGTTATTAAAACAGGAAGAGCAAATAACTGTTGGTGAATGAACTGAAGTTGGTGAATTAAGTGGATAATTTAATCCCTATTTTGGTCATTTTAGGTTCACAGGTCTTGAAAACTAGTATTATAAATCATATATTTAAATGTATGCATGATTAATCTAAAGTGGCGGTTAAAAACTCACATAGATTGCTCCTTCTTTGTAGCGCACAAGAAGGTTCCGTAACAGTCCAGCCTCATTTAGGTCACCCAGCCTTATCATATCATCCACACCGTTCACTGAGGTGGGATGCATGGGCTTCAGGGAGTTGTCCTTTTTAATCTTGTGCTCCTGCAAATTATGCCATCAAAGACATCAGATACACTTCTACAGACAAAAGCAGCACTTAACTAAGACTGCCTCCATTTATATTACCTTTCCCTCATCGTCAATGAGCTGAAGATGCCCAGTGTCTGAAAGTCTGACTTCAGCTCCAATTTGGACCCCATCACTGCAGTCGACCCACACATAGTCTCCCTAAAGTGGTAGATCGATATTTTAAATTATACCGTTACCATTGATAACTGTGTATGCTTAATAAAGACAAAGGAACTGATAATAGTATACTTTACCTTAAAACATCTTTAAGACAAAATGTTCATACTATGCTGACTTTCTGAACATAGACCATGGTAATACCATATTTTCCTAACTTGGAATACCATGTACCATGGTATGATTACAGTAATTATGCTATACCATTTTATTTATACATGCATTGAGATATTGGTACCATCAGCATTGTGTGTACCTGTACTTCGATATTCGCTCAACCCTAAACTAAAGCACAAATCATGATTAGATAAATCTATGGAATTATATTCCATACAGTCCAGGTTTACATATATATATATATATATATATATATATATATATATATATATATATATATATATATATATATATATATATATATAAAATATCTAATCATCTCTAATCTGTAAAACTGCATGTATGTTTACTGAATACAATTTTTATTCTTCATTTGTATTTATATTAACTATAATTTAATATAAAATGAACTCAGAATAAAAAGTATCATGGTAACGCCACTGTAATTTCCGTATCCAGATACTTCACATAATTTACCTTCCTTAACACCACCATGACGGAGTCCTTTTGTCCCCCAGCCTAAATAATAGAACAAAGGCTACATTTTAGAATCAAATATCGCCAAGTAAAATGCAGTAGTGGAGATTAGGAAGAAAGGCAAAATGGCGTCTAACATACACGTACACATTACCTAAAGTACAATACAATAGTTTCAGCTATTTATGTAGAACAAAATAACAAAACCAAACCATTGAAACCAAAATAAATCCAATGTGAGCTACCTTTACTGGTGGCTATTTGATGAAGTCTCCTGATCTAGCAGTATTTTTTGTTGCTCTTCAGTGAATCCAGAACAGATCCCCACAGTGTGAGTGTTCAGCCAAAAGAAATGACCTCAGGGGCCTGCTCGGGAACAACAGGTGTTTATGATACTTTGACTTTGCACCCTGACT
>NC_068419.1:25497035-25525054 GCF_023724105.1 Carassius gibelio
GTTTCGGAAGAATTAAAAACGTATAAACATAACATTAAGCAAAACATTTTACATCTCTAAAGAATCAAGACAATAAAGAGTTCAAAAACTTGAACATGATTTGAACATGATTTATTGCTGGCCACAAAGCCCAGCAAAATAATAATAATAATATTAATAAACGCGGAAAGCTGAAAACCAGAACTTTAAAAAGTTTTGACTTTTATGAATTCCCATGATAAAACAAACATAAAACCCGTGTAGCTGTCTTCTTTTGGATGAATGAATCAGTGATGTGGAACTTTTGCGACAATACCTGTCATCAACATTGTTTTACAGGGTTATTTTACATCTGAGTGATAAATTTAATTTCACTCGCAAGCTTAATATCCAATTTAAATGCATATGGTAGGCCTATTACAAGTGACACCGTTTTGCATACACTTTAAACATTAGGTGTAATGAGGTTTGATGATCTCTGAAAATTTGATAAAAGTTAAAATAAAGATTAATCATGAAGGAGATGAAAATGTTTTTTTGTTTTTTTTTTTTACCTTAGTGATTTTGGCACGTTGGAGACAGGTAATCAAATAGCTTCATATCTTTGAGAAATTATTTAAAGAAAGGACCAGAAATAATTATTAAACTCACTCAGATAACAAATGTCACAAATAACACAAGGAAAATAATTAAAGATTTGCCGTCGCTTTTTGTTTTGCCTGTTGCTGCATGCTTCAAGAATCCTTCACAAGAGATGCCCAATGTTTTATTATTATCATTATTATTATTAATTTATTTAAACTTCAACATCAAGAGACGTAACTGAGGATAAGGCTGGCATTGTCTTAACGCAGGACTGCAGCTAAATAGCACATTGTCTGATTCATAATAATAATAATAATAATCCTGATGACATACAACTGTTATTCTGCCCTTCACTCGTGGCACAAGGGTCCTTTACATCACAGCAGACATCTGTCAAAGTTAAAGAAAATTTCAGACCAAAATGGCTGAATAGAGTTCCTCCAGCCATGCAGCAGTTCTGGGATTAATGGTGGTTTGTGATGTCACAGTGCAACATCCTATTAAAGGCTCGTCCCAGATGACATTCTAACACTGTCAAACCTTGCATGGCATCCCATACACCCAGATGAAATATTACTTTACTGTTGTATTTTTTTTTTTACTTTTTATTGAATAAATAGTTCAATTCACTACATAAAATAATTATATAGTCCTATATATTATATCACCTATATATTATATTATTTAGTTCAATATAATGATTACAGTATGTGGGTTCAACAACATTACACGACGAGCAAAAGAGCTGCAGAATAACCACCATCAAAAAGCAATAAATAACTACCAAACTTTCATCATAATGAGTTGAACATTCAAATGTAATTGGCCTAATCAAGGATATAAAGTCACAAACAGCGAATATTCTGTAAACATTTTGAATGTCGAGCTTTTTTTATTTATTTGTGTGTGTTGTTTTGTTAAAGTTAACAACATTTTAATTATTACATCAAACATAGTTCAGTGGAATATATCGCTTCACTATGACGTCACGAGTAGCCTAATGTAATCCACAGTTCAAGTACACTGAGCCATGACCTATCCCTATACAAAAATTTTATTTTACTGTAATGGACATAAAAATATTATTATTTTGTTAATTTAGTTTAAAAATAAGAATATTCATTTTTCTTCCCTCTTTATAGGCTACGAGTTGCTTCAACCTTTTTTTTTTTTTTTTAACATCTAACCAATTAAAAACATGAAAAAATAAATAAGTAAAACTTACGAACTTTTGAAGCTGCTAAGTCGGTTTGTTCTGGTGGTCTCTATGGATGAAATCGAAATGTTTGTCAGAGGCTTCGTGTCATAGAATGGCACTGGTGTGATGTTCTATGAATGACATGACCATGTCATTTCCTCCCCATTGAGACTCGCTGAGTCTTTCACCGATATTATTAGCATCTGGGTCAGTCATTATTGTAGTCTATACAGAACAAAACGAATGAGGGGGTGAAGGAGACAGAGCATTTCCTCTCCTTGTGAGCTTTTCTGAATATTGATCTGAAATACATTAATATAGATGTTCGAGCTGCAGAAGGAGTCTATAGTATAAGACGCATATGTATCACGCTTGGCAGTCAAGAGCTGTGGCTTTTGAGATCAAATGACTGTCAAGACGATTGTGAAAATACTAAAACGTTTGTTGTAATAGAGCTTCATGTAAATGTCATATATTTTATGACTTTAAACTTGAGTAGCCTAATAGAGAACGTAACAAAAACACAGCTTTCGACTGGCTGGAACTTTCTATTTTATGTGCTCACAAAGCGTTGAGGCTATTGTGCAGCAGTCGGTTATGCCTGACCTCAGATTCACAATGACAAACTTTTACAAAACAATAACGAGAAAGGATTTCGGGGCGCTCAGTTTTACTCTTACGCTCTTTTCACGCTTCGCTTTCTCTATGTCGTGCTCTTTATTTCTCAAAAAAGCATGCACACGATATTTTTAACAAAAGAAAAAAAATCAAAATCGAAAAGATTGAGAGGGAAACAAAAGGCGATACTGGCACGGGCAATGGTAAAGTGAAGAAAAAAACATTTTAGTTTCAAAAACTATAAAATATTGTTTTGAGGACATGATAACCGTACTAGACTAATATTATATATATATAGCTTGATAAAATTCCTAATTTTAGACTTAGAGGCTTTTGCATCTGAACTCTTCACACACACACACACACACACACACATATATACATATATACATATATATATATATATATATATATATATATATATATATATATATGTGTGTGTGTGTGTGTGTGTGTGTGTGTGTGTGTGTGTGTGTGTGTGTGTGTGTGTGTAGAGTTCAGATGCAAAAGCCTCTAAGTGCCATCTGAAATTTTCATCTAAAATTAGGAATTTTATCAAGCTAATATGCTTGGGTTGAGTCATTTTACTTTAATGGCAATGTGCGAGTCCTTTTCAAGGCTTTTAAAGTGAAATAACTGGACATAAATATAGGAGCCTGACAAAATCCTTATTTTGGAAGATATATATATATATATATATATATATATATATATATATATATATATATATATATATATATATATATATATATATATATAGATATATATATATATATATATATATATATATATATATATATATATATATATATATATATATATATGCGCTATAGCCATGCACTTTTTATATAAAAGTTACTTACAAAGCTCCCAAAACACTTTTAAAAGTAAGACTAGTTGAACGATTTAACCAGACCTGTACTTACTTCCATTGTTTTTTTGTTAAAGTTTAAACATTTTGGAAATATGCTAATATGTATTTTTATTGTTTACTTACTTTTGCCAATCAGATTACAATGTATGGATAATGTTGATTAGAAAGAGAGAGAGAGGAAACCGAACTCACGGTAAAGAAGTTAACCTACACAAAATTAATTGCATACTTTTATCTGATTTGCGGCATATATAGGCAAATACAAAAGAAAATGTGTGTTGCAACACACATGAAAGAGATTACAATTTATTTTCATATATAGGCCTATTGCAAATGATCCCACAATTTCGGTTAATCTGAAATTGTAATCATAATATGTCAAGACCATGGTCTTTAAGGAACGTTGGGTTTTAAAGTATCTTGAGGAAGAAATAAGGTTAGCCTACATATTAAATATGATTATTAGGTAGGAATTTGTTTGACATATCGTTTCTTTGCTGGACAACAAAAGTAGCCTAAATCAAAACAGCATATTGAGAACTTTTTCAACATTACACTGATGTAAATGGAGATCTGGAGAACTGAATGAACAGCATCCGATATAGTCTACACCTGTTGCAGGGAGCCTAACAGCTGGCCCATCCCTCAAGGCTTAGAACTTTATTACCTTCACCTTATTACCACTTAAGACTACATAATTTGCATATATATATATATATATATATATATATATATATGCAAATAATGTCATAGTGTCAATATGATGAACAGATTTAAAAGCCCCAACTCACACAAATAATAATAACATTGATAATAATAATGATAATAATAATTAAACCTACAGAAATGGAACATCACAACATAATGGTGATATGAATATGTATCACTGCTCCACAGTCTCAAACAGGAAATGGTCAGTAACCTTTATCCTCATCCTCCGAGTCCCTCAAGGTTTTCCCCCCTATTTCTTCAGTTTGTTTTCAAAAGGGCAACAGGAAGCTGGGGGATCCCGTGTGACCCCAGCATTGTTCCAGGCCCGATATCACATCCATTGACTGGGTCACATCTGTGCTGATCTGAGCTCTATGATCTGTGAGCTGGCAAAAGCTCTTGCACGCATTCACAAATCCCTCTTTGCTTCTGCGCGAGATCTTTTGTAATGGAGAAGACAGAAATGACAAAAAGTTTCGGAAACCCACAAACAGGCTGCATTCTAAATAAATGATGCTGATCAGTGCTAATACTACAAATACTAGAAATTCTAGAATAGGCTTAACAGAAATAAAAACAGGCCTATACTCTACAAGAATCCATTATTAATTTAGATTATAATGAAGACAAATCTAACATATAATGGATAAGGATTCAAAGTATGTTCATAAAAAATACTTATTCTGAACTTGAGCAGTTGCGATTACGCGCAAGCTTTTGTTTCCTGTTTTGTTAAATAGTTGATTTCTAGCTGGCTGGATACCACTAGAAGGAAAGCCAACGTGATTCAAGAGTGTTAATCCTCAAGGATTTCTCTAGGATAAAGATGGTGCATCAAATTACCCCGAGCCGCAATATGACAGCTTTTAAAAGTTTTGTGTTCCTTTGTCGTTTCTTTGTTATGACTGGTTTGGGAATGTCATGTGGGCACACGGTCTTTTAAAAACATTTTATGCCATTACTTTACAGTTAAGACTTTTACTTTGTTTGGAAAAAATTAATGTTAATTTTTTTCAGCTTTGCCATGAAACAAACATAGCTTTAATGTCATGTTATAAACATCATATTAAACTCAAATTTACAAAACAGTAAACTGAAAAAAAGAAGAAAAACTTAAAAAGAAAAACAGTAAGAGTGACCAGTTTCTTCCGTATTATGTCAACTTTTGAAAATATTTTGAAACAATAATTTAAGGTGGCATTGCACTGGCTTGTACTCAGGAATTGGAGAGCGTGTATGGCGTTTGATTGTATAAGCTACGTCACTTATAACACTCCTGCATATAACAATTTTATTATCACTAAAAAAAATTATTAAAAAAAAATTATCCAAGCCTTTATAGGTAGATCATAGCATAATAGACTATTTGTGTAGCCTACAGAATCTAGAATCTATGGCGAGATAGGTAGGCTAGCCTAATTGTAACAAACCCAAAGCTGTAGCCTATGAAAGAGCCCTTCATTTAAAGCAAATACATATTTTTCACGCCAATACAGGTCTGCGCAATAGTTAAAATATTTTAAAAAGTTAATTATGATGATATCAAAAACTTGAGAACGCTACTGACTAATTGGGGAGCCTTTTAGAAGGCTATAGCCATAGAAGTGTCCAATCATTACAAGCGCAATTATAAATAATAGGTACAAAGATCACAGGTATACACAAGTACCCAGAAATTAAATATTTGCACTATGATAAAAAATATAAAAATGTATTAAACATTTTTTTTTTTTTAGTTTTATCCAAACTCCTGCTCTTTTGTGGCCAATGGTGACCTCACATAATGATCACTGTGTAGGCTAAACAACTAGTAGCCTATAGCTATTTTGTCAATTCCATACAAAAACTGAGTAGTCCAACTGCATAGCTATATTTTCATAAATGTGTCAGTTACCACAATAATGGTAGTGTCCTGTAACTGGCACGTGACTGTCTATTTTAAACAATGACTTTATATATAGATAGATTTATCTTAACTTACGGTCATTAAACAAAAACGAAGATCCATCAGTAAAGTCGAAAATGAAAACGAAAAGTTGACTTTATTATTCCACGATTTTCCAGGGACGAAGAAGTGAGCACGAGAGTGAATTATGTTAGCTCTGCTAATACTCTATAGCCTAATACCACGGGCCATGCGTGCCCTTTTAGTTAGCCCATCTAATTTGCACCAATGCCAAAAACCTGTACTGAAACTTTCCAATAAGCTCACTTCTTAAGTGGTCGTTTGTTTCATTTTGACGCTCCAGGACGCCATGTACGCTTCAAAGATCACTGTTGGTTTGCTTCGCTGGTTTCTTTTAAAGCGCCACAGCCACGTCATCTACTCCTTTTTAAAACTACTGGAGTGAATTGCTTTTCGGCGACTCAAGATAAGTCTTTGCAAACCGTTATAACGATAGCCTACAATAAAGGCCAGGCATGCTATATTCACTTCACAACACAATTAAGCCAGACCAACAGGGATACTGCATAGCCTAGGCTACTAGCATTCCAAATGATGGTGGTTTGTTTTAGCCTATATTTATTCCTATAACGATCAACGTAATGCATGTAAAACATTAAAAACTGACATGAAAATGAAACCATTGTTTTGAGTGATGATCCATGGAGAGTTGCTGTGCGTAATTAGTTAGTTCATTATTTTATGCAGGCCTAAATACAATGCTGAATAGTTACATTATTGATTTTACCTTAAAAAAAGAAAAGAAAAAAAAAAGAAAAAGGAAAATAGCACAGCAATGCTTACTGTGAAATAAGAAGACTACGAAATTGGACAGTGTGTGACACCAACGAATTACGTGTAAAAATGAACACACCCCTCCCCCATTGCGATTTATAAACGATTTAGTTTTACGAGTCTACTCAAAAAGACAGCGGTTCCACATACGGACAAATAGCCAATGTGTTTGGCAAATAATGTGTTCATGTTTTCAGGAGCCTAGTTAGTAATTTGAAAAGGCAAAATCTTGGGATGCTGAACACTTAAGCTAATAGAGTACTATCGCTTTAAGTATTGAAAATAAGGCGAGGTTGGGTGCTGTCATTTACTCGAGAGTCACTGGGTCATGTGATAAAATTTCGCTCCATCTATTGGTCAAAGGCACGTGTCTAGGAGACCGGACTGCGACGTCACCCGGGGGACTCGTATTAAAAATAAGAACAAAAATCCGTAGTGAAAGTATTCCAGAGCCAGTTTGCGTTTGCTTATTTACTAGAGCAGGTCTACTGCTTTGATACCGCACAGATTTAATTTACCTGTATGTTTTACAAAGTAAATACAAAGACAATTGCAAGGGGCACACTGTGGAATTAATTTCTAAAACTATGTTTTTTCTTTCTATGCACACAAGGCGGTTTCGTCGTTTTTAACCGACAAAAGAATCAGAAAAAAAGGAGTTGTCCTTTTTTCCTGCTTGTTTCTCTTTGCAGTAAAGCTAAGAAATAAGGAAAATATACCACAAAAACTGGAACGCATACATACGTGTGTGCGCGAGAGAGAAAGGGGTTAAAAAGAACATTTGGAGAGTTTCACTATGGAAGAAAATGATCGTAGTAACAGAGATGTGGAGCGCCAGGACTCGGGCGATGAGTCCAATAGGGCTATTCTACCCCTGTTGCAGGCTCCTGGAAATCTACTCCCTCACAGAATCACCAACTTTTACATCGACAACATTTTGAGACCAGACTTTGGTCGCAGGAAAGAAGGAACCAGGCGCGACGAAATTAATATAGTTGAAAGAGAGAACCGCTGTCCATCGGCTCCCGGCTCTGGGCAGGTAGCTCCAGTGTCAGGGGAAGGACCCTCGAGCCCTCACCCAGTGAGTGCGTCTAAAAAAACTGATATTACCGCGGACGCACCTCTGAAACCCCGTGCAGAGACCGGAGATCAGTGTTTAAGCTCAGACTCGGATTGCTCGCAAAGTAGCGCTGCGCAGTCGAACAAACCAATGCTTTGGCCGGCTTGGGTATATTGCACAAGATATTCAGACAGACCTTCATCAGGTAAGAATTTATTTTCTCTTCAAAGTTCAATGTATATACTCAGATATCACCTGTTATAAAAGTGTGCACTTGTTTTGACTCGAATGTGAACAAATAAAACACTAAACTACAGAAATTTGTCGATGGAAAGGGGGCACGAAGAACAAATGTTCTTCATGAATGTAAAACGGCCCGCCAAGAGTCAGGGAGTTTTCTTTTATGGAGTAAGTCCTCTTAAATTAAAAGGAATAACTACGGAGATTTAATCATTATTATTATTCATTTAAATCTAATATTTACAAATATTTCAATAGCCTATATAACATAGTCTACTGCTGCTGTATGATAGACTACATGTAGAATAATAATCATTTTTAGTGTTGTTTTTTTTATTGTCTTGTTTTTAATATTGTTTCGACCATAATAATAATCAGAATTATGATTATTATTATTATTATATATTATTTTAGAGGCGTAGTAGCCTATTATGCAATTAGAAACCCCCCAAAAAACTATGTTTCGTATACGATGCAGTTTGATCCTTCGTTTATGTCTGATTTGGCATTTCTTAAGTTGTGAGGAAAAGGAAGAATTGATAAAAATGTTACAATGTTATGAATGGTAATTATGGTACATTTTTGCCTTTATTTTCTAAAAAGGAACGGGTAGTTTTGTGCCATTGTTACTTCGATGTCTTTGTTGATATTTAATTAGCATATTTTTGACAATGGAGTTGGACGCACCACAGAAGCTAAATGCTAAATCAGATCTCTTCAAAACTAGCTTCTGAAATAAATATTATATTCCTGCACTTACCGGCATTCGATAGATAAAAAAACAGGACAATTTTAGACAATATTTCAGCATTTCAAATGAACTAATTTCAAATGAAGTTCAAATTGCGCACAAAAAAGGCCTTCCGAAAAAGTGGCAACGCAAGTTTTTTGTTTTTGTTTTGTCACGACGAAACTTCTGATTAATATATTCTTCAATAATCTTGCGAAAACATCTTAAACCAATTTCGAATATGCATTAAATGAACATAAATTTACCAAAGTTTTTATACTATCAAGCACTCTACATTGTTAGCTTGCCTATAGGGATGAATATTTGGAAAGGTCACACCAACTTGAAAGATAGCCTACCCCCTTGATGTGAGCACGTTTATTGGTCCCTTAAATTGATTTTTCGATTACACACCGTGAAAATATTAATAGTGTTATTATAACAGTCTACAATCGAAATCATACTCAGCTTAAGCTAAATAAAAGGTGTAAAAATAGGGTGCGAGCAAGGGTTCATCTCATAGGCTGCCGATCAATCTATTGTCAGCATTCAGAGCACGCGGAACCCTTGGGTGCACTGGAGTAGGCTCCCTGAGAATTAACTAAAAATAGAATATGCAGTGGGTACGTATACTAGCACTGAACGACCAGTGCTACTCTTAGAGGAAGTTTACAAAAACGTTCTCTTATAAATGTAGTTCCTATGGTAACAGAAAGAGGGGAAAGCCTCTTTCACCCCTCCCTTTCTGGCAGTCACCCCCACCCCCATCACCACCACTACACTATGCATCCATAGCCAAAACAAGAACAGACCCCCTGCAACATTTGATCTGAAACAATCCTTGATTCGAGTATCCCCAAATAACACTGTTTTTAAAACAGCATTATCGATTACATTTGTATTATTTTGTAATAGTGATATTAGCCTGTTAAGCAACTATTGCAAATGGACTACTGATTTGGCTAGGTGCATTGACGGCACGAGCAAACTGTAATCTCTTTCATTACTTTCTGAAATGCAGGACCGAGATCGCGCAAACCAAAGAAGAGCAATCCAAGCAAGGAAGACAAGCGTCCAAGAACAGCCTTCACAGCCGAGCAACTCCAGAGACTCAAGAACGAGTTCCAGAATAACCGTTACCTGACGGAGCAGAGGAGACAAGCTCTGGCCCAGGAACTCGGCCTCAACGAGTCTCAAATCAAAATCTGGTTTCAGAACAAAAGAGCGAAGATTAAAAAAGCTTCGGGGAGCAAAAACTCGCTTGCATTGCACCTGATGGCACAGGGACTATACAATCACGCCACAGCAACAAAGGACGACAAATCAGACAGTGATTAACGTGAAGGACAGGACATCTGAAATGCAATAATTCCAAGCAAGGGCCAGTGTACAAAATACCAGCATTAAACGGATGAAAACTATATGTATGACATTTGATTCTGCAATATTATGTGTATATATAGGCCTACACTTTACGTGTACAGTGGTGTAAAACTTTTTCAATTAGTAGGCTATCACTGCTGTACACTTACTGAAACTTCAGATATAGCGCACGAAGAAAAGGACGCTTCTTTATTTGAAAAAAGGGGAGGGGGGGGGGGCGATTTGTGATTGACACTTGACGATGAGCCACAAGTGGACGTGTTAAATCCATGCTGAAGTCCAAAGAATTTTCTCCTGCTGCATTCAGGCGACTGTGATTTAAAATAAATGGTAAAAATGTTTTATCTGATTTAGATGTTTGCTCGTTTTCATGCATAATTTTATTACTGGATGAATGTTTTACTTTATTGCCTGGAGTTGTGTTAGAGAGACATGGTATTTAAAAAAGACAACATTACATATCATATCATGCTTACAATAATTCAGTATATTGTATTTAAAATATCTATGGTCTAAAACACTATCCGCAAGGATGCTACACATCCAATATCCTCACATTTTCAGGAAACAGATCAGACATCTGAATGCATACGAGTCAGTAAACCTCAAAACTACACTTCTAATGCATACTTGACTTAAGTTGTTGTCTGTTGAATTTAGCTGGGAATGTACAATAAAAGTTCTCTCATCTTCTTTTTCCAAATGGATATCTGGTTTAAATTTATTTTACTGAATGCATTTTCGTTTTCTCACGTTTTTTTAAACTTCAGTATGAAATTACAATTGTAATTCAGCTGAAAAAAGCAACTCTCTTCATTTAAGAGATTAGTTTTTTAAATGATGATTTAATAAAGTCTGCAGTTGTCGTGCATTCTCCCCTTAAAAAAATACATCTTGTGAAAAGAGCATCACCACCACTGCCTCCAAAACATTGTACATATACATATATATATATTCATAATAATTCTAAAAAAATAATGAATATAATTGATTTAGAAAAAAAGTTATAAGTTAAGTAGAAAGACGAAAAGTAAAGAACTGAAATCAATTGAAAGATAAATAATCGACACTACAGGCGTACAATGTAAACAGACAATTTTATTAATTTAATTTATGATAAAACATGTGGGCAGGTCTTATAACTTTTCTCTAAATCATTACCCCAGTCTCTGTTTAAAATATATCAATAGGATTTAGTGTAACGTTAAAAAGATGATAGTTTGTATATAGCGTTTATTTGTGTAACAGTTTCAAAAGAGAACTGGAACACAATCAGATTTATTGTACCACTTTGCAGAGCTAATGAATAATGTTTTCAAATAATCTGAAATTTCTTGAAAGAGAGGCAATGGCAAGTAGCACATGGCATTAATTAACAAAAGGCAAAATAACTTTAATTTGGTGAACTGTCCTTTTTTTTAATCAAATTCATCTTCTAAAAGTAGGCGGGTCACAAAGAGCACGAGGTTCTTTATCTAAAATTAACGAGATGCAGTGGTGATTACGCAGTCAAAATGTTTCACATTTAACTGGAAAGAACAAATAAAATTAACTTTGCCACAACCTTACTGTACACATGGTGCAACATTTGAGGAAAAAATAAACGTTTTCGCAAAAAAATAAAAAAAAAATTCACCAAATATTGTACAGCCAAATATAAAATGAAAAAAATCGTATTTGCAAAGTTTGAATACATAAAAACAGGACAACATTTACAGATAGCCTACTCCTGAATGGGCTGCAGCAACAACCAGTTTACAAAACTGGTGTATTTTGTAAAACTCAATGTATAGCCTATCAAAAGTATTCTTTCTTTTATTATGGGCCATGCTACACATCTGGTTTCGTCCGAAGGTTTATGTGGAGTCGAACGTGACTTGGTTGCAACAACAAAAAGAAAAAGAAAAAAAGAATAGGCCTAAAAAAAACCTGCAAAGCTAAATTTAGTCCAACTGTCAACACTTGGGGGAGTCCAAATGCTGCTAATAGCATAGATGTAAAATTCCGAGCATAAAAAAAAAAAGTTACATTTGTTTCAACTAGGCTATAGGCTACGTCTAATTTACAAGTAGCCCAATAACCAGAAATACGACTTATCACCTCTTAAAAGTTACATTTACATAATCCGCCTAAAAAGTAAAAATAGGCATAATTTTACGCAAATAGGCTAACTCTTAAATAAAAAAACGAGATACTACCGATATTGAGCTAAACTTTGAAAATATGTTTAGCTTGCATTGTTGCAATCGTAACTCTTAGCAGAAACTTTACACACAGGCTACTTCAATGTTACCTGACGCCATGAAAACATTTCTAGAAAAGTCGTATAACTGAAAAGGTCCAACACAAAAGGCGAGCTATCTCTGAGAACCATTCCCAGCATTGACCTGTTCCTCAATGCCAGAGAATCTCATCTGCATTTCTATTCTGGCCAGGCTTGTATGTGGAAGTAACGCCCAACGGTCACTGACTTGACGAGCTTCACTGGGAAGAAAAAGGCAGTTGCCGCTCAGACGCGCAGCGAGGCTCCTGAATGAAGTCTGTGGCCGGGAGACCCCGTTGAAGGTCAAAGCCTCCTGTCACAGCTGCAGGTGGCTCGTTTCACTTCGCCCACATTTCATCACCTCGGAATTCAGCACGGTTCTTAAAGGCATCTCATTAATTGGTTTCACTTCATACACTAACAGAACATTTCTGCAATCGAAGTTGAGCTCAAATGGTAGGAGGAGATTCCTAAGAGATTCCCAAGAACTCTCTGTCTTGCTTCAACTATTTTGTTCAAGAAGTCATACTGCCAACTTCTGGCTGGTTGCTGGACAGACAAACTATGAAGCTCTAAAAGCCTAGCTTAAAAAGTTTGATGTCCATCCCAGTAACTCACACTAGGTTACCTCAGAGCTTCTGGATTCTTCCATTTTTTAACCATTGATGAACTGATAACACTCACTGATACTTTCCTCTCCCTAAACAGTTCTTTCCAAAGTCTGAATGGCTGGGGTTCCCGAGGCCAGTCGCTCTAGAAAAGAAAATACATATCAGAACGGTGTTGATCTGCCTCGTCTGGGTATCAGAGAAAGGCCTATCTTGTCTCCTTTCCAGCGGAGTCATTTATCTATAGTTTTTGAATGCTTCCTAGTCAAACTTGAATATGCAATGAAGAGCTGGGGCTTTGTGGCGGAAATATAATTAAGGCAGTGAAAGATGTAGAGGGTGAAGAATGGGGATGACATCAGACCAATTTCACACTTGGCACTCGGATGGCCAAGCCAAAGCCAGGCTCTTGCCACGCAACACAGATCAAAGCACACTGCCAGTTCAGAAAAAGCAAAAAAGGATTTAAGTATGCTAATCTCCAGGACAAATATATTTTAATCTTGTTAGAATACAAGTTAACGCCACAGCTCAGCGGTTGAACTTTATAGCGAATTTAAGGGTGAGATCAAATTTCACTTACATTTTTTCAACGTGTATAACTTCAGGTCCTTTCTGAGTGACTTAGGTAATTGTACCAAACGGTTAATCATCCAGCTGACATGATCAAGGAAAAAAAAGCATTGCGTTCATTGAAGATGTCTCCACTCTAGGGCATACAAGTAGCTCTAGCTAGCATAAAATGGGAAATTGATGTTTAGCTGTCCAGTTCCCTTTGTTTTGAGTCACAGCCCACTGCACCTTGGGAACCCTTGATCTGTCATACTTAAGCTCAAAGCACAAACACAAAGCTGGGTAAACACAATAGAAATAAGATACTTTGTAAAGTCACAACCAACTTTCTAAACAGCAATCGGTTTTGTGAGAAGGGATGGTTACATGCACAGCAAACTTCTCTTTAGTATGAAAAAAGGTGACCTGAGAACTGAAAATCTCACAAGAACAGCATAGTTCAACAATTACATAACTATGAACTTATGATAGTATTCTTCAGGTAGATATAGCACTTTTGGGACCAGAAACCTTGCAAAGGCAGACATTTAATACTAAGGTTACTAGTCTACATGAAAAAATAAATAAAATAATAATAATAATAATAATATATATATTATTATTATATATTCCTTATTTGTGTGTGTATATATATATATATATACACACACAAATAAGGAATGTTAGATGTTTGTTCAATAAATAATATTGCATTCTATAATTAAACTTTTCAAACAACTTTTCTTTGGATTATGCATTAAACTTAGGCAAAACACAAACCAAATTACTTCAAAATAGCAGAGAAGTGATTATTCCTTTACTCATTTACATCAACTGATCATCTGAAACACCCAGGCATTACATGTCCCAAAAGAAACCGGCATCATGTAGATTCCTGAATATATCCTTGTGATATGCAAAATTTTTCCCACTGCGCACAGAGAGCGGACTTGTTAAACAATGCAACAATATCAGAGAAAGCGGTGAGTATTGTCATTTTCCCCCTCAGTGATTTGGCTGACACCCATATCCAGACCAAGTCACAGAGCTAAGCAATCATGGCGTCTCTGCTCCTTTACTCTCCCAAAACAGGACCTGCCCCTGTGCTGCCGCCACTGCAGCGCATGCGTAGTTCTGCATGGAGGGAGCTGTGAGGGAAGGGTGCGAAAGGCATGCCATCATGCTTACCCAGCGGCCATGTTCAAAAGCCCGACTTGGACAGATATGGGACATCAGAACGAAACAAGCAGGCTGTGCTGTGAAACGATTTGGGACAATAAAGTCTGTATTTTTGCCATTGCATCTTACATTCCTCTTAACATATCCGCACACATATTATTCTGAACAGGGAAAAAGTGGCAAGTATGAAAACAAATGACTCATTTAACCACTATATTTGAAATATTTTATTTTCTTTTATCACGGTCAAACGTTCCATAAATAACATTGGTAATACCATAGTTAATGCCATGAAACTAAATTGATGTAAAAATGAACTAAAGAATTAAACATGTAAATTAAATTACAAGTCATCGGAATAAAATCAAGTTTATTATATATATATGTATTAAGGTAATACAAGAAGAGTGTGCCCACTAATCAACAGTGGAAGCAGTTGTAATAAAAATGATTTGACGTTCATAAAGTGTATCATCACATTTTGAAAAAATTCTAAACAATAACATACTTTAGGAAAATATTTAATGTCTTCATTTTTGGTCCGGGTATTTGAGTGTTCTTCTGCAGACGCTAATCTGGAACTAAAGTTCAGTGTGCTGGAAAACGGAGCTCTTACAATGACCTGGATATGTGAAGAAACAATAAGGCATAGAATTACAAAAGCATTTGATACAAAAAAATTGAATGCAAAAGAAGGCTAAGCTTTTAACTGGGGTTCTTGCTACATTCCTGAACGTACAATATTATTTTCTGCCACACACACAAAACTTTAGAAAATAAAATTGACATTGACTGTTTTGCTTTATAATTTTGTTATCATAGACACTTGTTAGTTAGACTTACTACTACAGACAACTACTTGCATAAACAAGTCTCTTTAAGATTTAAACATGTCAAGCACAAGATTAAAAAATATATATATCTTTAACAGCATATGTATTTAATGTTCATTAAACTGAAATTTATACACATACTCCGTACACTTTCACATTCTTTGGCTAGCAATATTTCACATACTTACATATTGTAATCAATGTCAAAATTTACTAGAATTCCAGCAAAATTAACACTATTCTGCTTAAAGTCTCCCAGTGTTTGCAGAATTTAATTTCATAAAATGTAACCTGTAAAAACTGCACTGCACTGTCTGAGGCATAATGCGAAAAGAAAAAGCTAGTTTGATTTTAAAAAGCAGAAAGTAGAAAATAAAAACAGAAAAACCCATTGTAGACGGTTTAAAATAATAATGTAAAAAAAAAAAAAACAATAATTTAAAAGCTGCATTAATATTTGTATGCAGAAAAGCACTAAAGAAATGCATGAAAAACTAACACTTTATGCACAAAGCAAATCAAGAAAACACTTTGGTTCAGGTTTTGAGTGTAAACAGGTTTAACACTCATATGTATATACCTGATACTTCACTGCACAGCGTCTTAGCCACATGGTCTGCCTCACTGGAGAAGAGGGAGATGATATCATCTTCCAACTCTTCCACGATGCTTTCACACTGCAAAAGACATTTTAAAAAGCATTCTATGAACAGTAAATAAGAAAGAAGCAGCGGCCAATCACATCAGTGAAAATACAGTAACGGGCAGCCATCTTTAGCACTATACCATTGGCAAGTCTGCCATCTTGAATGGTTCACGAGGCAACTTACAGGCAAATGGCATTTAGTTATTTTACTGTGGTCTAAAAATAAAGCCATCTTGTACAGAAAACATACAAAACACTCGAACACGAATATAAAAGCTTACAGTACATGCTTTGTATTTAACAGAAAAATGAACAGCAATCATATAACAAATAAAATTATAATAACAAAAATACATCTAAATCTAAAATTACCATAGGAACATGTCACTTTGTTTAGGAAGTTTTGTCAGTTTTGATAATTCATTAAATATCTCAGTTAATGTAAATGTTTCAAAGGCCTTCAGAAATAAAACTAATAATAACAAATAAATAAAAAATTAAACTAATGATTTGTAGTTCGACAACTTGTAGTTACACAACTGTCATAGATTAAAAAACTACATAAAAATCATGTGGAAATAAAAAAAAAGCTTCTAAAAAACAAACTCACTTTTTAAGGTGTATACAGGCCTGTCAAAAAGACTAATGTACACCATGACAAATATCCAAATTTATACTCACAGCAAACTTCAAGGCACTGGAACTCTCTGGTCCATCAAACTTAAAATTTTTGAAATCGGGAAAATTCACGCCATCATTTCCTCTTGGTGCAAATCTCTTGTAGCTCTTTTCTTTGGTGTCCGGGTCCTCATAGAGGGCATAATCGCTCATGCTATTGCAAACTTCTTCCAGAAGTTCATTTAAGTAAGTCTCGGACCTAGCCAGAGGAACCTATCAGAAAGAGAATTCAGAATAAAATTACAGAAAAATTAGTTGACTAAGTTACCAAAACCGAATCTCCCTTTCTTAAAAAATAAAAAAAGGAGAAGGGCACTGAGGTCACTTAGATGACCTTTCCTTCCGTTCCCATCTAAACACATCCCCTGTGCCATGACGCTGACTTTTAACCTGCATCTCCAAAGTTGCAAAAGTAGATCCCCTTGCCTTGGCAACAGAACAAAAACACACTGTGGTGTCTAGACAGGTCAAGGTGCACCCTGCTCCCACCCCTTTGGCCTCCCCCGGAAGGAGAAAGGGGAAAGGGTGACGGGGGGCGGAGAGAGTGAAAAGGCTGGAGAGCGGGGGGTAAGCAGTGGGGAGGGGAGTTGTCAACAGCAGCCAAGTGCAGGGTAAACAGTGGAGTCCCATCCTTTGGTTCTCTTGGGCAGCTCATCTCTTCCATCCTCCAGTGATCAAAGCAGGAAGTCTTCCTTGTCAGGCCAGTCAAAGGGTGGCGGGGTTGGGGGCAAGGGGGTTATTGGAAAGAGGACAGGTTGCAGATGAGCTGGATTTTCTTGCGATGTAGATATATCCCTGACCCCATTGTCCCCTTTCAGACACAGTATGGACCCTTCCGGTCTTACTGATTACATTATGAGGGCGTCTCTACCCCCTCCACTCTTGTGAGGCTCGGTGACATAAAGAGGCTTCCGTGGCTCACTGCCATCTGGTCACAAATAAGATAAAAGGTCCCATGGAAGGACAGCAACCTATCCACACATCCCCCATCCTTTTAATTAAAAAGCTGAATGCGGTTCGATGGACCGCAAGATAAGACAATATACGAATAACTACGAGCCAGAAAATCAGTGAACGAAGGTGGCGATCGGAGCAGGACGTTTAAACCCTATCAATATCAAACAGTGTGGGTATAATGACATCCTCTGCATTAGAATTGAATTATCATATTTGAGATCTTCGCCAATTACACTCCGAACTCATTTCAAAACTTTAGCAGACTTTGTGCTAACCACCGGAAAACAATAAGAGATTCTGCCGTGCAAAAAAAAAAAGTCCAAAAGCAATAAAAATCTCGTCTTTGGATCTAATGGAGGATGGCTTGTGTGCCGCATCCTCTGCAGATCACTTATCATGCAATCCTGAAAATGGTGGGGAATTAAATTCCTCCTCGTAACAGTCTGAAGGGTTTGAATAGAAGCTGTCAATAAAGAATTTCTGTAGGAATAAAGGGGGGGGGGGCGCAAGGCGGCCCAGGCAGAGAAAAGGCTTCTCAGGGATGCCATCCTTCACTGAATTCCCATTGGAAAGCCAGGCATCATTGTAGTGTTGGGACACAGGGCATTTCATTTTGCTGCCTTAATTCCCTAAAAAATGGCTAAAAAGTCTAAATGTGCACCCACACACACAAAAAACAGATAAGATATTGGATCTAAATGAGAGTTGTTGAGTGATTATTTATACACAATCTGACCTTTCGGCAAAGCTGTTGAAGGTTATCTTTGGTGAATCTGCTAAAAACATGGGGCGCGACGCAGGGGTTCACCTACAGCTTCTGGGCAAGTGAACCAAGCCAAGTATGAAAAGAGAAACAGGGAGGGATTTGGCGAGCTTTAATTAGCATTTATTTTTAAGTGAAGTCACTCTCAGGGAAGAGTGAGCGAGTTCTGCTACACTGCTCCTGCATTGCTTCCTTATTACTGAAGAGAAATGGGATACTCAGGAACCACATGGATCGGCCTTCATTTCCCGGCACCACTGTTATGCTGAGCGATAAGTAAATATTCGAAACAGAATTCAGTGCAGCACAAAACGGTTTGGCTCTTCACAGTAGCATTTGAGAGACGTGGCTTTTTTTTATACTTGTTACAAGCTACACAGTCTTGAAAAACTATTGCATTCATAGCATTTTTTTTCAATCTGCAATGAAAAATAAAAACTAGATATTGACCAAAATCTGGTTACAGCTCCCTGAGCCGCAATTTAAAGCATAATATGCAATTAAAACCCCAAATCCTGACTTCACCTCAATGAGCTGATAAATGACAAATTAAGAAAAAAGACAGATGCATGAAACAAAAAATTAAGTACTTCATTAATCAACTGTTTCATCTGCAATGAAGCAAGACATAACAGATTTAACAGGTTTCTTTCTCAATCCCTAACAATACCTGTAAGGTTTGTGCTTTTTCTTTTTCTTTTCAATAAGGGCAGAGCATTACTCTTGTTGCATTGCAGGATGACAAACATTTTACCCACAATTTAAACGACCTAATAGGGGAGGGGAAGAGTCAGAACTGAACAAACACTTGTTATTAGGCAGCAGTTACAATCAAAAGGGGATTAACCCCTAATCAATAGTGGAGTCGGGCACCTAATGACAGTCCCTGGATACCAGGGGTCAGGGCTTAGAGTTCATTGGGTCTGACCTTTACACATTGACACCACTGCTGAGAAGGAAACAGTAAAAATGGCTCCCTTTACTCAAGTAAACAGAACAAGCTTATAAACACCAGGGGAAAATTCAAGCGCTATGTAATGCAACTAGCCTAATCTCTACATAAATACACAGATCTCAAGAAAAATGAAATCCTCAATTACATCTTAATAAAAATCCATTTAAATTTGAAACTTAGAATTCAGCTCTTATCAGTATACTGTAGAATATTTTCAGTCTGTGTTAATAATGTAACAAAGCTTCACTACAGATGAACTTTTCACAACTTATCACCATCAAGGTTGTGCTCTTGAGACAAACCCAAAATTGCCTGTCAGACTCATCCTGGATGAAGAGGAAATTACTTTAGTGGACACCGTGAATGCACTGATAAGGATAAATGCTATAAATTGATTCTGGAGCACGTAACGGTGAATCATACCTTTTTGTCCACAAGACTTCCATCAGGTTTAAGTCTGAATCCACCAACATGAATCGTCTTTTTTGGATCAGTTTGACTGACTGAATAGTTCATCTCCTCTGCAATAGCAATGCAGGCTAGAAAAGAAAGGAGAAAAAATAAAGTAGTTACAATCGATATAATCATTTTAAAAAATAAATATTGAATGTAGCGATTGTTGAAAAAGGTAATTAAACAAAAAAAGGGAAAAAAAGATTCTAAATTATTTTGATGAACACACATTGACAAAATACAAATCAGAACATTACCAGCAGGAAATAGAAGCAAACGTGTATTATATATATAAATAACCTTGCAGTGGTCTATCATTGTACTGCAATAAATATGGCTAAATATACATTTCCCGTAAGATAATGTTATATACCTACTTGCGCAATTACTGATCAGGCCTAGATTTGTAATCATGTCTTGTGCATATATCATGTGAACTAAAATCTAATTAGTATCAACTTTTTCACCTGCATTGCTGCATGTACTTTCTAATTGAAAAATGGCAATGGCAAAAAATGCACTAGCTATGCTTCTGGTAAAATCTTGAGTCCACTGGTGCTTAGTCATGCTTGCTATATTACCATGGCAACTGCCAAAACTGGGTGGAGCTTAAAGTGGGATTTATGTGAACCAAGCTTTGCACCCTTTGACTCTCCAAAAATGCTTGATCCTAGCATTAGTTTCACCAAGTTTTATTATTTTGTAAAACTAGCAATATAATTCCATAATAGAAACTAACTAATCTTAGTCCGTCAAAGTGACCAGAATGGAATACACATTTAAATTGTACATTTACCATTCAAATTAACTTCGGAATCCTCTGAAAGTAAGAAATGAAATCTATTCACATACAAGATAGTAGAAATAGTTTCAATGTTGGTTTAATGTTGGCCTTTTATAGCGATGATTCATATAAAAATAACTAGTCTGTAAAATTAATAACCTACAAAACATGTTTGTTTCTCTTAGTTCAGAATAACTTAATTTACGATAAAAAAAGAAATTTAGTTTAGAAAAAAAAGAAAAAGAAAAAAAAAGGTGTAATATCCTAATACGTCCAGACATGGACATGACAGTTAGAAAAAAAAAAGTTCTTAGATTTTACTAAGATCTAAATATGCTTGGAAAAAATGAGTGAAACTTGCACAAACTTTATCAGTGCAATATAGCACTTAAATATAATTATGCTTATGTAAAGTTTTATTGTTTTGAAGAACTGTAAGTAACCTGAAATACAGAATAAATAATACTGCAAGGTTGATGTATATAAAACTCTAAAAAGTTTATTTAAACATTATAGAAAAGACCATGTACTATTCCAAATGACCAATCTAATTTAAAGCAACATGAAAACATTCAATT
The DNA here is from genome assembly GCF_023724105.1 of Carassius gibelio. Classification (NCBI taxonomy): domain Eukaryota; kingdom Metazoa; phylum Chordata; class Actinopteri; order Cypriniformes; family Cyprinidae; genus Carassius; species Carassius gibelio. The sequence continues at coordinate 25,518,403 of NC_068419.1, forward strand.
ATTTAGCGCTCACTTCAAGTACTTTATATCAAACTGAAGCTGACACCGCTTAAAAAAAAAAAAAAAAAAAAAAAAAAACATTTTTAAAACAAATATTTCCATGATGATATTAAGAAATAAAGAAAATCAGTAGTGCTTTCATTTTAAAATGTTTTTTGGAGTTCTTAACTCAGCAGGCTCAACTAAAGTTAATCTCATATTATGTTTATATATATATATATATATATATATATGATACAATACTTTTTAAAGTACAATTAGTTACCACTGAATGCAGTTGTTTGCCTCAGAAACACCTTTAAAATATCATTTAAAATGTCATTAAAAAAATCTAAAACAAAGGGAAGGATTTGCATTGTTTACAGGGCATTTTAGTCAGGGTAAAATTTTTAACCTGAATGAAACGACTCATTGCACTAGAAGAAATAAATTTAATAAAAAACAAATCTCATCCAATTAGTAAGGTCAAACAATGACTGGATAAATTAAGTGAAAAACTGCTCAGTTATAATCATGAAGTGTTGGTCATAACAGTAATTCATCAAAAGTGTCCGTTACATACATCTTAATAATTCTTAATTTCGAATTATGTCCTTGAATATCTTTGTTTAACCAGCCACTTAATGTAGAAAATATCAGCCATATAAACACTTGATCAAACTTCTACATTATTCTGAATAAATTTCCATTTAATTCATTTGCATGCTCCTTTTTAACTGCACTGATGTTACAAAATGTTTAAAAATCATGCCGTGGCAGTTTAAAAGAAAGTGAAAATTAAGAGATAAAAATTACACTTCTAGTAAATAAATTGAACAGTTAGAAACAGTTGATTTAATTACCAGCTCAATCATTACTTACTATAACATGAAAAGTCAGTTGTGTGTGTTTGTGTGAGTATTACTTATTCATTTATTTAACTCCATGTAACATCCAGTTACCTGAACAGTACAATGCTTCATCCTTCTTTGACTCTGTTGTACTGGACAACATGAACACTGCCGCAAGAACAAGGCAAACCTGTTTAATCCACGGTGACATGCTGATCTCCTGAATGAGGAAAATGCTGTAAAGGTAATTGAAATTGCATTATTCCATTATATACACTCACAGAACAACTATGCTGAATATTCATCACGAAAAGCTAATGGTAACCAACACAAGAAAGCCAAGTCTGAGTGAACAAACTGTAAAATTGTCTAAAAGATCTTATCTAAGCAAACGCTTAGCTATCATACAAATGTATCCAAATTGGCACCCACAAGTTAGTCAACTGTTTGAGTGTATTGGCTCTGCATATATTAAAAACAGTGTCCGACGTTCACACAGCCATGTATGGACAAAAATATAGGATAAATGAATAACGAATATATGGTACCATAATACACCGATGGTGTCTTAAGAATGACAAATCTGAAATGCCACAAGTATTCAGTTGGCATAACTTTTTATGCAAACAAGAATCTTCATTGACACAATTAGGGGTGCATCAACATGTTTAAAATCTTATAAATAACAACAGAATAGTGTGTAATAGTGTGTAGTGTGTAAAGAGAATAAAGTATGCTGCATCTTCCTTAAGTGAGATTTAAAAAATACACAAGTCCAGTTGGAATAGTGACCAAATTATAAAACACCTCAGAGGGAGCCTTTTAAAGTCTTCAAAAGATTTTGAGTACTTATCAGGTGTATTTTATACATAATACGTTTTGCTGCTCTTCTTTCAGTTAAACTTTTTTAAAACTTTAGGGACCAAGTTCTGAATGAACTAGCGCCCCCAATTGACCAACACCACTCTTATTGTCCATCTACTGTGTAATTTGAAATTTCCTTTAAACACTAATGTTCTGATAACAAAAAACTGACTGATCGCAATATATGCATCTGTTACTTAAATAAGGAAAGGATGCATTTTAAACTAATTACTCGTCTAAATAGATGCAGCCTATACAAGAAAGCGTCACCTAATAGTGCGCCCTGAATAAGTCACTCTTCAGGAACTTAGTGCACCTGCTCCACCTGTTTCATTTGTTCAGGTAAATGAGCAACTAAAAAAAAAGAAAAAAAAGAAAAAAAAAGTTATATATTTGGGTATAGTGGTCAACCTGTAGTTTTAAGTTTATTAAACTAAAACATTAAGAACAGTCGAAGTGTTTAATGTCTTACCTGAGACGCTACGTGTGAACAACAAGAGGTGAGTGAGGCACGGGTAACGTTAAAAGTTTTGCTACAAAAAAATTACTAATGCGTAAGAGGGTAAAAGATAGCTTACACAAAACTCCCAACAATCCGTCTGAAAAATGAATTACAAATGCGTTTCCTTTACATAAAGCAACGACAACATACGTGCCGGTCTGTAGTGCTGCCACGACCAGCAACCTTGCTGGCCGCTCTGAGAACTGACAGACGCGACATCCAATGAAATCACAGAATTCTGACTCTTATCCAATGAGCGCAAAGAATGACTAGACATTAAATACCCGGATTAGAAAGTTCCCAGACACAACTCGACCAGATAAAGGGAAACATTCCAGCCATGTGACAATCAAGCATTGGTAGGAATCATATGTTGTACCCAAATTAATACGAATAATAATTCCATTAAAGAAAAAATTCCAATCAGATAATTTCAATTAATTAGTAAAACATCCTTCATATTTGTTTTCTGCAAACTATAACATAACTACTGTCAGGATAAACTAAAATTTCATGGTTCATGGTTTAGCTGTATTTGAACATGTGGAAGTCGTAAACTGATCCCCAGATTTGGTATTTTTATAAACGAAATCAAATCTGAACACTATTGGCAGTGTTCTTTGTATAGACGCCACAAACAAACAGGGTGGCAGCAGCAATGCAGTCTAATAAATAAACATCGATAAACATTGAACATTAAGCACTGAAAACAGTGCTTAACTTTATGACAAAACAAATGTTTTTTTAAAAAATATATATATATTCATTTTGAGCCTTGACTTCAATGAATCGTTTGTAGAATAAATATATCTATTTTTAAACCTTTATACCTATTATTTTGTGTTATGAAAACGGCAATGCAACCAACAAATGTGTGTGTGTGTGTGTGTGTGTGTGTGTGTCTATATATATATATATATATATATATATATATATATATATATATATATATATATATATATATATTAAACTTTTTAAAATGTAAACATTTATATATTATATTTGTATTTAAAATTAAAGATTTTCGAGCGTGTTAAGGAATCGTGAAAAAGAATCTCAAATATATGCAAATGTATTTTCAAAAGTTGTTTGGGTTTATTTTTTTTATTGCCCAGAATCCCTTGCATATTAACTTTTTCATAATTTTTCACGTTTGAAACGTTAGTGTACACCAGGTTAGGCTGTGTATCGTGTTTGATCTATAATGGAAAATATTAAAGGAGGGCAAACTGTTCTGCACTACATTATATTACCGTGTAAGGTTTTGGCGTATATCGATAGCAGTACGTCAGCAGATGGACCACGTTTCACGTTTTTCCTAAGTCACGTGAGTGCTGAACGTTGCACTTCCTTGAAGTTAATTGAATGTTTTCTGCATTATTTGTTTGTTTATCCGTTATTCAGCACATTGCACACTTACTATGTGAAAACCCGAACAGTTTGGAGACACCATTCCTATATCTAAGATACGCCTAAAACCTGGATTTCTCCATGCTTGGCTGCACTTGACCCTATAGGCACTAATATAATATAAAGTGTAAAAGTCACAACATTAACTGGAATGATAACGGTATTTGCATAAGAAAGCTGTACGTCAAACCCCAAGTAATTTTAATAGTGTACTGCGCATGCGCAGCGAATAATCTGTTGTGAATCGTGTGACGCAGGTAACATTAGCGTTTTATTAGTGCCAAAAATATTGCATGTTTCTTAAGCAATTATGGCTTATTTCTTTGTGAAATGGACATAATTTGTGTAGAAAGTCATTATTAGTATAGCGGCACTGCACTTGCTCTGGTAGGCCTACATTTAAATTAATGAACTAATAATAATTACAGCAACTCTTGGTGTGCACTAAATGCTGCAAACACTTTAATTTTACCACACAGTATAATTCATACACAAACAAAACGTGTTTTATTCTCTTCACAGAGAACAATGAGGTTTATGACAAGCCTAGCAAAGAGAGGTTTTTCAAAGTTTCAAGGTCAAGATATGATAAGGTAATGCTGCTCTGAACTTATTCTGGGTTAAATGGGTCTTCCCTAATAGATTTATGTTATTTAAGGTGTAAAATAATGTAATAACGATCCAGAAATAAATAATAATACTATATTTCCATCTATTAACTGTATTTGCCATATAGACATAATTATGAGGTACACAAGTACTAGGTATATGGCCTTAAATAATAAATAATGTGATTTTGGTTAAGCATGCGCAGATTTGATCAGTGTATAACTTTCACATTGTTTAATTGGGCTTTTTAAGTAAAGTTTATTTCTTTCTGTGAATATGAAAATCAGTATGTTTCTAAATAACCAGGTGGTCTTGGGCATGCAATGCTTTATGTTTTTTTCCTTTATAAAGAGATTCAGAGGAAAGCGTTCTGGTGGATGACTGGCTGACATCTAAACAAGTGAGTATATCCAGAACACTGCATATGTATTTGAATAGATTTTCGTCTGCTGTCTTGCACCTAGATCTCTGAATCTTGTCTTGAAGATCATGTGAAGTGATTGCATTCTCAGTGCACAGTATGATGTGCTGATAAACAGCAGTAAATATCTGTTGAGGTGCCAGGTCTCAGGTGATGGTGTCACGTTCTGCCTCAGGATTGTGACAGGTGGTTTCTTCACAGGGACAGCTGTCCTATTTTTTTTTGCAGTTAATGGTATATTATCTGCTAAATGTGTCCTACGGCACAAATGCAAGGTGTTCTGCAGATAAAAGGACCTTACTACTAGAAATAGCTTTAACTGTGGCAGGTTTAGGTCTCTTGAGGATTGACCAGATTTTACATGAGGGAACTATAAAGTCTTTAATGCTTTACTAGCTAAATTGTCCTAGCTCTAGCTCAAACTTTGAATGCAGAAGATTTACCAGTGCATCAATATTCATACTGTACTTTTTGGGAGCCAAATCCCTTAATATTTTTGCTTTTCTTTTGAAATATCCTTTCGATTATTTAAGAGCTGAGCATACTATTCAACAAATCCATGATTGATGTATTTAAAAAATACCAAATAAGCATTCATCTCAGGTTATTTGAATCAGACAACTGCAGTCTGACAAAAAAAGTCTTATTATTGTTCATATTTATAGATGTAAAATATTACCACAAAATTGACTGGAAAACCAATATAATGAAATAAACATTAGTATGGAAGGTGGATTGGTTCTCGTTTATATGAATCTGTGTTGAATTGACTATATCAGCAAAGATCAATTGTCCAATGAATGACTCGTTAAAGTGTTGGTTGAAAAGAGCCTAAATTGAGGGTGTATTTCTCAGGATCTATTGGACACATCAGATGAAGAGCTGAACGATGACCTTTTGCGTAGCGATGATGAGAACGAAACTATGAGGTAGGGTGAACTTTTCCTCTTTCTGTAGCAGCCTGGTCTATAGGTGAACTGTAAGATAAAGGTTGATTTTTGATGCACCCCAGAGCCTTTGTTTCAAGTAAGCTCTGCTTAGAGCAAACATCGCCGAAGCACATTGCACATAATGGGACTGTTGTTTCAAAATGCCCTTATCTTGCTCTTTTTCTGTCTGGCAAATTTCCAAACAAGAATTACATAGCTCTACTTGGAGAATACTGATGATCTGACGTGGCTAATAGTCTTTATATTACTTTAAATGGTTAGAAACCAATTGTGGCTGTTTTGAGCCCAATTATATTGGCATTTGAACACAATTATATTTGCTTTTGACAGGTTGTGTTTCTTTTCAGATGTCACGATGAAAGCATTCCTAAACCAAAACTGCAGGTGATTGCAAAACCTCACCTTGTTTGCGAAACTCCACACCTTGCTGAAGTCCAAGCTACATGTCCTAAAGAAGAGGTGGAGGTGGACCCCGGTGAAGTTTTAGACATAGAAATCAATGCTCCTTCTGGAGATGAATTTCAAGTGAGTTACCCCTTTATCTCTTTAGATAGCATTGGTTTTGTCGTTTGATTTTTTTTTCCCCTTTCTTCGCTCTTTAAGCTTTCAGTGCTTTGGAATTGGCTCCCTTGAGGGAGGGAGTGACAGGGAGGTGAAATTAGATCTATTATCACTCTCTAGCAGTTTATTTGTCTGTGCCCTGACAAAGTTAGTGCTGACAGCTTGTTTGGTGGAAGGTAATGCCCCCCTGTTGTCTCCATGGCAGAATTGAGCTCTGACCTTGAGGCCCGCATCCCTGCGGAAAAGAACTCTTTGTGTTGTAGGAGAGACTCCCCGCCAATTATCAGCCTCAGATAATGCATAGGCTTCTATCAAAGCGTAAACCAAATCTGATAACGCCTGTGTAGGTGAAAAGATTATTGACCCTTTAAAAGATATCTGTGTGACTTAAATATGGAGGACATAACTGATGCTCCTCTCTTGTTTTCCTGTCCACTGAGAAAGAGATTACCCCTAATAATGGTGTGATATGTGTTGGGAAGTCAATGTATCATTATTTCAAGGA
>NC_068419.1:25525554-25553730 GCF_023724105.1 Carassius gibelio
AAATCTTATTTTACTCGCACATATTCTGTTAAATTAGCTTATGCTCTCTCTGTATCTAACAAGACATTTTTTCATTTATAAATTCAATATAATTATTAAAATAAATGATGGAGTTTTTCAAAGATGAGAGCTGTAGTGAGGAAATGTTGGTTTGGAGAGTGTTTTTTTTTATTATTATTATTATTATTATACCATTGCTGCTGTGATCTTCTCAATATCCCTCCTCAATTTCTCCAATTTTGTGTGTGAGTGTGTTCACTGTATAAATGAATATGGGTTAATCTTTGTCAATGTTTTTTGTTCTTTTGTTTGCTCTTTTGCCTCTTCTTGCGCTGTTTAAAAATTGCTTGAGTTTGTAATCACTTACAAATGATAAAACCTTTACTCTATTAAATTTTGCAATTAATCCTCTGAACACATGCATTCTGAAACGTGGACCTAGTCCAATTTACTATCAACTTTGATCTGCCCTCTTCACTAAAACGTCACAGTTCCTAAACATGATAACAAATAATATAGATAAATAATAAACTCAAAACAAAACTAAACACTGATACTTACGAGACCAAGCAGGAATGTCCTTTGACTTTTGTTGTTTCACCGCTGCTCTCCAACAGGTCAACTAGTGCTCTCTTATGTATAAAAAAAAATCAATTGCCAGTAGTCATGTCTAGGTAGGGCTACAAATGGCTCCATGTATATTTTGGTCATTTGTTTTTGGCCAAAAAATGAAAAACAAGAATTTGGCTTCAATTTTCATTTTTCGTTCAGGGGTAGAGAAATTAATAAAAAGCTTGAATATTCAATTTCTACATGTGGATGAGAATTAAAAGCCTCTTTCTGCTGATTGGTTAGAGAAAAAAAAAATCAAACCATTTAAATACTGGTTCTCTGCTGCTACAGTTGTATGGATTCTTAGATTCAAAGAACACAGGGTAAGATGTTACTATCCTTTGGGAACGCATCATCAGTAGTGTACCTTTGGTTCCTAGGGTGTTTCGGCCTTTCACACTATACACCCTCCCCACAGGCGGCCAGCGACAGGGTGATCAATCCTACGCTTGCGTCCCATACCCAATTAGTCATAGAAGTTGCTTCGTTGTTGATAGCCAACATCCCATGGGACTATGCATGGCAGGGGCGTCCTCCTCCCTGAATCAAGCATTCTTGACCGCATACCTCCTGACCTTCTCACTTCGGGGCCCAGCTGGAGTCTTTCCTCTTCATCCAGAGCCACTGACTGCTGCCTTCTGCCGCCTCCGATACAGCTCTGATTGCCGAACGCTGGCTCTGGCCCTTAATTCCAAGGTCTCTAAGCAGTCTGGTCGTAGATGTTGCCACAATACCTCTGCAGCCTCCGTTGATTCGGGCTCACAGCACCAGTGACAAACTTAGAATGAGGCTTGTGAATGCTCTGGAAAAAGAACACGCCTCCAGCGCTAGAGAGGGTTGTAGGTTTGATAGCAGCATCAAATAGATTTAAATGTATGTTAAAATACTTAAACTAAGTAGTTTTTAATAAATAGACATCAGTCCTTAATTAGTGAAAACTTTATATCCGTTTAAACATAAGACCAATTTGTACTTTTTAAATGATGTAGACCTATACGATTTTTATTTACTTTTAGTCTTAAAAAAAACAGCGCTAAAAAAGCCTTATTTTTTTTAATTTATTAAGTGAATTACTCTAATCTATGACTAGTCTAAATCTAGACTATCTCCGTGATAGATCTTTTATTTTTGTCAAGCTTAATTTCTCAAGCTATGTCAATTAACACACAAACACTCACACACAAACACAATTTCCTTCTGTCAAGTTTGTGTTGCGTTATCTAGTAAATAAAACAGACATATGTAATTAAAAGTACTCGTTTTAACAATATAGCAGGAAAGAGATGTCATCTCAACCATCGCAACATTCAACATTCGCGTTTGCGAATGTGTCCGGCATCTGGTGTCTGTGTGATTACTGGCGCCTGCATATCAGTTAGACATCAAGCAGTTGTAAAAACATCTAACGGGTTTTGAAATGCTTGTAACTGGCTTGTGAAACTAACTAATTTCAGAGGGTGTTATATATATAGGCTATCGTTAGTTTTATTTTAATTACATTTCCTATTTTTATTCACAAGGTGATTTTTCAAACACCAATGCAAACAGGTCATACAAACACGCGTACCTTGATTGTTTCAAGCCTCGATACACACACACACACGAACACACACACGCACACACACACACACACATGCACACACACACACATGCACACACAAATATACAAAAAGTATAAATACACATAAATATACCCAAACATACAAATACAATCACATGTACAAACAAGCCTGTAGAATATGACTTACAAACAATCTCTCTCTCTCTCTCTCACACACACACACACACACACGCACACACATACACACACACAAACACATACTTTCCTTCTGCCACGCTTGTGTCGTGTTATATAGTAAATAAACCAGACATATGTAGTTAAAAGTAACCCCATTTAACAATATAGCAGGAAAGAAATATCTCGTCTCCAGTTGTGCATCTGGAGTCTGTGTCATTTAACTGCCAAAAACCCATGCACTCATACAACCAATGCCCGTTTTGAGGGTATTATATATAATACCGTTTCAGAGGGTATTATATATAATACCCTCAAAACGAGCATTGGAGACCTCGTTTCAGAGGGTATTATATATATATATATATATATATATATATATATATATATATATATATATATATATATATATATATATATATATATGATATTGTTCATTTTATTTGAATTACATTTACTATTTTTATTCACAAGCATCAATGCAGGGCTCAACACACACACACACACAAACACACACGCTTATGAGGTTTTTAACTTATTAAGACTTTGACTTTGCGGGGGAGAAACGCTACACAGATATCATCGCATTGATTTTGGATATGTGATAAAGGCCAGACGTGTCTGGCGTAGATCATACCGGTAACAGATACATTCAGTCAAGTTGTAAAAATAATATACATAAATCAACGTGTATGAGTATTAAAGATTTATGTTATTAGGGTTTCCTCTACTGAAGTTTATTATATTTTAGAGGTGTTCTCAAGAGACGCCCACAGGGCTACCCAACCTTTAAAAACTAAAAGTTGTGTCATGCTCATTACCTGCAAATTATCTTCAAGTCGTGCTACATTACAAAACCAACAATAAACGAAACAATGGCAGACAACTACCAGGGTGAGTTTTTTATATAAATTATTTAAATATATTTTAAAGTGAATATTTGTTTAATGTCTCGTGGATGATCTCTAGGTGGTTTTGAGAATCAGGATTTCGATGAAGGTTTGGAACAGATCCTTGAAGAGTTATGTGAGTATTTTCCAATTTTATTTTATTAACTCAATGTCTAATAATAACATCAATAACTTTGCTATCATTCTTACAGTTGATGAGGACGTGTTGTTTGCCTGTGATGAACCTGGAGCTGTTAATAACGGTAATCCTTTTTCTCAATAAGTTAGAAGGTTCACATAACATGATTACCAGATAAAGAATAATAATGAAATGTTTTTTTTGAGTGTTTGTTTTTTAGTTTTTTTTTGACAGACGAGCAAGCTGTTGTCAACAATCAAGCGCTGGTAATTCATCCAGAAAGCGTTGCACAAGAGGTTGTGATTTGTACCGAATCACAACGTGATCTAGGACACGTGTAAGGGAAACAGGTCAATTTAGCTCAAAGGGAATCATTTAAGATTTTAAAGGGAATTTGAACAGAATCACTGTTTCACGGCTGTTCACGGAGACGCGCCTGCGGTTCAGTGAACGAGCCGTTTAACATCAAATCTGCGCTGGATACTAATATCCAAACTATAGTGAAAACACTATCAATTAGCACAGTAACAAGATCGGCAGTTTAAGACATTAACTTGTAAGCACAAAACACAAGATACTTCTCTTTTCAATATGAATAAGGCTTTATTAGATAAATCTAAGACATATAAACTAATCTAACATAAACGCACGCACACACACATTCACACAAGTTGCAGGAAGGTCAAAAGTTAGGGAAGGATGAGTTTAAGAGAATGGAAATATGGAAATCCCAAGTTAACAGCAATACGTTAAATTGCATAAACATGAACAACCATCAATCACGTAATTAGCGCTCGCATTGAGTTCCTCAATGAGGTTAAAATTATATTAGATACACCAGTAAAGGTCACAGTCTGGAGGTAAAGTTACTTGCATCTCCTGTGAAGAAGGAGCCTCGGTGAAAGGGCTATCCTGAGGTCGTTGATTGGCTGGAAGTTCAGTCTCTGAAGTGACGTCTTGGGAAGCCCGTGGTTGTTGGGCGTTGGCTGAAAGTGCAGAGTCGTGTTCGCTGGTTGAAGTTGAATGGACGTTACAAAACTTAACTCAGAACACGAAACTCTCAAACGGAAAAGAAAAGAAATAAAGTTTGACGAGACTAGGTTGTGTTCCTTCTCATAGTAGCAGCAGGCAGGCACGCTGGAACCGCGCTCAAAGAACAATGATGACTACCGCATGGCTAGATGCTACAAGCTAAAGCTAGGTAGCAAAGCTACAAGCTAAAAGCTAAGAGCAGGCATGACTGATAGCACGAGCAAGGCTGGAACTAAAAGCCGACATGGCTAATAGCAGCAGCTAGACTAGAACTAAAAAGCAGACTAAAAGCCGACATGGCTAATAGCAGCAGGCAGACTAGAACTAAAAGCAAGGCATGACTAAAAACAGAATTTCATGGGGTCCAAAGTATTTAAAACTTCCTTGTTGGCCACCCCTCAAATGTTGCCTTGACCAATCAGATATGTTCTTGGGGTGGGCATCATAAATCATTTGTTTATCTTACCAAGCATGTGGTTCTTGCCTCACAGGGTCTAATTTTGGACATGATTCCTATAACATGATTATGATATATTTTACAAATAAATGATTGTCAGGACAATATCAAGCAAGAAAATGCGATTATTTGAATACTAGACATGACTAGGTATCCTATAGTTATCAAAAGACATACACAATAAGTGATTATACATGATAGTCAAATGTGTGGGTTACACGTAAATGAATATGGAGTTAAGCAATGGAATGATTCATTCATAAGTCTTTTTTGAGTTCATTCTGGTCCATATATAATGTATAAAAAGGGTTTCTTTGCCATTCTCTGGCAAAGGACTTTTCTGTGAAGACAAAGGTTCAAAGCCCTTCCCCCTTAGGAATTTCAGTCTGGTTTCACTGGCTGGGGGGGGAAGTCAATGCAAGTATTTAACTTGATCTCCTGGGTTTACATGTGATGTCCAGCGTTGCATTTCAATCACGAACAATAAATTTGACAATCTCTTCTTCGAATTAAAATTGTTAATAATTGTTCTATTGGTGTTAATGTTGAAAGCTGTTGTGTGAACAAGTTGGTTGGTTGGTTATCTTGCTTCGTTTCTGTGGCACTAGAACTGATTTATGACTTCCTGAGGAATTCAGCTCATGTTTCAGTGCACACAGCTCTGATAGACTCTTTGATTTGTCTGATTTGACTCATTTCTGCTACATATATCCCCCTTTCGATCGGCGAGGTGTTTAGGTGAAGACATCGTCGATCGCTGGAGAAACAAAGGCAGAAGAAGCAGACAAACACAGCAAACAGCAAGACAACACCTCCATGACAGTTACTGTACTGGTGCAGGCATCAGGTTATTTAGGTACACGTGGTTAAGTTCAATTAGTCAATGTAGTTTAGCACATTGAGGATAGTTTAGATCGTCTTGGAAATTGTTTTTATTTTGATTCATCAATCAAATTTGTGGTTAACTTTGTTTGGTTCTTCTAGGTTGTCTTACTTTACATGTTTACCATTAGTTTTCTAGTAATTTCATTTTCAATTCAATGAATTGACCTATCATGCATGGAGCTCTCTGGCTTCCATTCAGTTTAGAGTGGCTGGCGGATATTAGGTGTTGCGAGTCAATCCTAATATCAGACCTTCGACCCTCGCAGGGTGTCTAGGCGTTTCACCTACTCAGGAAAGAGGGGAAGGAGAAGGATAGGTAAAAGAAGAACAAAACAAAACAAGGCTGCTGTGGGTTTTCCTAGCATGTGTTACAACTACTATTGAGCTAGGATGTCAGGTGCAGCTAGTGTGTCGTGAACCTTAACTTAGTGTCAGGTGTTCTACCTATTGTGAGGATGGCTGCACGTTTCTCATGGTGGGTATGTGTAACTTTGTTACGCTAAAAGTTGGATATTCTACCTGTGGGAAGAATATGTTTGTTGACTGTGTTATCAGTAGATGTGTTTACCTCTGGGTGTAGGTAATGTTGTGTATTACTGGTGTAGTGCATGTGTGGTCAGATCTGTTCAAGTCTGTGTTGTCTCCCCCTTTTTCTAGCATGTCACTTAAGACTGGCTCTCAGCATCCTTGGCTTGGATGAGGGCGTGTCCATGGTCTAATGGGGGGTCAGTCCAGCAAGGCAGGAAGTTCTTTAGCAGACAGTCGGAGGCAGTTTGGCATGGCTGTGTGAAGCTGAGTTGCAAAACTTGTCTCCTATGTTGCATTCTTCTTGTGATGCCTTCTGGCCGTAGCAGACTTTCTGACCTTCTGTGCTCTGGTGGTTGCTGTTGCACAGACAGGGAATGTGGTACTTGGAGTTGGAGTTCATTTGACAGTTTGTTAGTGACTGAGGTGATGTCCTTTAGTACCTCAGATTTTTCATCAACAGTTGGCCGTGAAAGCCTTGTTCATTCTGGGTTGTTGTTGAACAGGTGCTTGTCATCTCTGATGCGGTGCACCAGGTGATCACCGGCCTTCCGTTCTGTCGCTGGTCACAGCGAGCATGACTCAACTTTGTGGTCACCTGCATGTAAATTGTCTTGAAGGAACTCTCTTAGTTGTTCCATGACTTGTTCCGTGTCTTCTAATGGTAAGCGGTTATGTTCTTGTGAGTACTCAGCACTGTGCATGTCTGAGTGGTGCTGAGGTGGGTTTTGTTGTCGCTTACCCACACGAGTTGCTCTTGGATGAGTCAGGTGATTACCTTTGGATATCTGGTTAGGTTTCCAGATGTTATCCTTTTGGTTTCTTGAGAAGCGTGGCTGGTCCCATGGATTTTTCCAGCAGTTGGGCTGAAAGCGGTCGTGGATATGGGCGTCACGTTCTCTGTGCTCTTGATGGAAGACTCTGGTGTTGTGATGCCGCTGGGTGTCGTCCAGTGCAAGGCTTGAGTCTTTGTTGACAGAGTTCAAGAGTGTGGATGTTTTGTTACCTTTCTTTGAGGCCAACTTCTGCTTGTTATAGGCCTTCTGTGTTAGGTCACGCAACTGTTGGATGGTCATGGAGTTCGGACAGGCCATGACACCTAGATGGTGACTTACTCCGGGGTGCAGATTCTTTAGGAAGAGGGTTTTGAAGTTCACATCCTCTTCAAGGTCAGGGCTGTTGTGTGCACCAAAGTAGGCTTGTCGGAGTCGGTTGTAATAAGCTTGTGGAGTCTCTTGACGACCTTGTTTGGTTTCCAAGGCAGTTAACAGTCCATGTTCAGACTCTGGGTCTGTAAACTCTTTAATCAGGACCTCACGAAGTCGCTGGTAGTTTGACTTGGTTTGACTGGGCTGTCGATCTAGAAAGTTTCGTACCTCGGAACTGGACGTGGCTCTAAGGAGGTATAACCAGTCTCTGTCAGTCACATGAGGTCTCACTTCCAGGTGAAATTCGATATCTCGCAGATAAGCTTGGATGTCAGGGCTCTCTGTGGAGTTCGGGTTGAACCTGCTGATGTTTTTAGACAGCTTGTTGAGGTCTTTGATGGTCATCCCGTGTGCAGCTTCAAGGCCTTGGACGGGAGGTTTTCTTTCGTTGGCAGGAAAGGGTTGTGTGGCGAAGGCAGGTGAGGTTTTGGGTTGTGGCCCTTCGCTCCTTTCGTCACATGCCAGTTCTTGGACGTGGGACTCTGCTCTGCTCAGCAGTGATGAGGCTAAGAGATGTTTCTCTTTTCTTGGCTCTAGTTTGTGCTTGTAAGCATTTTGGAGTTCTTTTCTGACCATGTAGAGCTCATCGTTGGTATCATCTAGTTGTTGGGTCAGATTGTCCATTTCAGTTCTGTACCTTTCAAGGTGGTCTTTCAAAGCACTGATTTCAGAGTTCTTGTTTCTGATGTCTAGCTTGGCTTTCTCTAGTAGCTGTTCGGCATACTGGAGTCTGTTTACCAGGTCTTTCTGAGCAGCCGTTGCATGTCGCTGGTCGAGCTGAGCTGCTGCCAGGGCTGCTAGGAGCTTCATAACTTGTTCTGTTGTATCCTGCTCCCTCTCGCTGGGTGCTTTGAGTTGATTTTGAACTTTCACTTCCAGCTTGTCTATGCGACGTTGAGCACCTGTCAGCTCCTCTTGAAGGTGGGTGATGTGCTTGTCGCTCAGTTTCAGCTGGGTTGTGAAGGCATAGCTTAGTGAGCTCGTGATCTTGACTAGCTCCTCGTGGTTGTTGTTCTGGCTTGAATCTTGTGTCAGGAATCTTCTCAGGATTAGGATTATTATTAAAAATAATAACAGTTCAAATGTCTTTGGAGTGAGGCTGTCTGTTATGCCTCTCAGCCAAATGTTCACATCTTCCCCATGGGCAATGGGGTCTGCAGTCTGCGGCATGTTGGCACGCTGGGGAGAAGAGAGACTGACACAGATCTGTGTGGAGTAAAAGCCTATGTGTGGTGGGACAACTAAGTGTTGTATCAGTGATTGTGAACCACTAGTGAAATGTGGTGATGACTGTGTTGGTCTCAGGGTGTCTAAGTAGACTAGAGATGCGAAGACTTTGTCACTCTAATGAGGAAGAGGAAAAGAGAGACAGAGGTGAAAAACAAATTCAAATGACAAGCAAAATTTCTGTTTTTCAAATGAGGAAAATTATTTTTTCCAATTAAATGTTATCAAAAACGTAAACAATATTATTATATTTATTGCTTTGGACAAAAGAATACAATAATAATTCTGATATCTCTTTTCTTAGTCTGACAGGATTGACACCGTACACCTTTCAGTTGGACCGCTCACCAGGGAGTCAGCGAAGGCGACAGTTGCTCAACACGTATCTCTATTAAATTGATCTCAACGTTGGATGAGATGCTAAAACTTGGATTGCGTTTCCAAATGTAGGGAGGTTATGAAGAACAAATGAGAGGATGATTACAATCAAATTCATAAGGATGATTCGTCGTCTTTGGCACGATTGTGTATTTACTTCACTTAGAATTGATTGATGGTTCTTACATGTCCTACAAATGTAAAAAGAGAAGAGGAAAGTAAAGGAGAGAGAGGACGGAGATGGTAAGTCTCAGTAGCGGTTATCTCAACTACAAGGAGAGTGTTGTGTTAGTTGCTGCACAACTAATCAAACAAAATAAACTTTAAGTGAAAGAGGGTTGTCTTTCTAATTTATTTGAACTCGTAGTGAGGGATAACAATGTATCCTTTTAGGGCTCAGGTTTGTCGTTCCCAGGCTAGGATACACAAAAGTAAAGAAATGGTAAGAAAAAGTAAAATTAAAAAATTAATAAATGGGCAAAATATGCAAAAATGAAATTAAAAGAGGAAATCAATAAGTAAAACAATAGTGGTTAAGTGTATAACCAAAATAGGAAGAGGGGTAAAACGCATTCAAATAATTAAAGGTCTGAATAGCATATATTCAGATGGGTAATAAATAAATTAGGAAGAATAAGTTTACTTAAACTTCCAAAGTTCAAGGCTTATTCATTCCTAAAATAATAAGACCCAAAAGAGAATACTAGAAATAAAAGATCATATGAAATGATCTGAGAGGGAAATTTTAAATGATTCAAAATAAATTTAATGTTTCAATTAAATTTCAATTTGACAATTAATAATTGTGAGTCAGTATTTCCCTTTCTAGTAAAATGAAAATAAGTGGTCTAGTGAGAAAAGAGAGCGATAAAAAGAAAGGGACTAACAAGTGTTAGTTAAGATGTTTAAAATGGTTAAATCACGTCAGCGTTGCCCAAACACACATTATTCTACCACTGGATGGTAATGCTAACGGCTAACCTTTGAGGCTAGTGGCTTTAGTATAGACTTCAATGTAAATGCAATGGTTTCGTTAGCTTAGCGACACCGCAGAGTTTGTGCGCTGCGCGTGCACAGTTCAGAGTTGCTCCGGAAGTACGTTAGGCTTCCGGGTCACGGTCGTCACTATGGCAACCAAAACACATTCTAGTGGATTAGCACATGAATCGTTGCATTGTTGCAAATACAGTTAAGCATGTTACATGAAATGTCGGCTCATTTCAACACTGTACAAATAACAACACCGCCTTTCAGTTGGTTTTGCGATGTGGCACTTAAACTCTCAGTTTGTATAGAGTTAAATTTATCTTAATTCAAATAGCAGCTTCCTGCTGTTAAGGGAACACAGTTATATCAATCTCAGCAATTTGAATCTCCGTGCCAGTTTTTCTGGACACAAACATAAAAGTTTTCCTTCGCTGTTGGTACACAGTTAAAATTTACTTGATCAAGCTTTTAAAACACTCCCATTAAAATTACTCTCGGACACACGCAGTGTTACGCGAGATTGCATTCACTTTGTGAACGGATACAAATGGGCAAACATTGTTCTCTAATGTTTAACGTTAACGTAGGGGAGTCGAATATCAAATTTGATTCGGCAGTGGAACACGCACTGGCAATCAAACTATATGAACTATGAATACGGGGACTTTGATAAATAGATTGAGGAACCCGCTCAAAACTATTCTTTATTCACCGATTTATATCCCTTTTGAAACACTAACAGTTTAGCTCCGTTCAGCAAACAGTGACTGAGATAGCGTTTGAGACACTGGAACACGCAGTGAAATCCAATCAGCTATAAAACAAGGCATTACACAAATGAGGAACACGCTCAATTTCTACCTTATTGTACGATCTCAGATGTTTACTTTTAAGTTCACTTACTGCTGTTAACAAAGGGGAGACGGACTCGAGTTAAAGTCTCCTCTAGCTCCTTTCATTCAAGCGGGAGGGCGCGCGCTGCTTACGTCACGCAAACACACACATACTCAGGTCTCGCCTGCTTCTCATCTTTCATTCCTTTAGCAAAATCAAAGATTAAATAACTTGGTTTATGCTCACAATTTAGATTAAACTGCCCGCAAGCATTCTCCACCATTATAAATGTAAGGGAAACAGGTCAATTTAGCTCAAAGGGAATCATTTAAGATTTTAAAGGGAATTTGAACAGAATCACTGTTTCACGGCTGTTCACGGAGACGCGCCTGCGGTTCAGTGAACGAGCCGTTTAACATCAAATCTGCGCTGGATACTAATATCCAAACTATAGTGAAAACACTATCAATTAGCACAGTAACAAGATCGGCAGTTTAAGACATTAACTTGTAAGCACAAAACACAAGATACTTCTCTTTTCAATATGAATAAGGCTTTATTAGATAAATCTAAGACATATAAACTAATCTAACATAAACGCACGCACACACACATTCACACAAGTTGCAGGAAGGTCAAAAGTTAGGGAAGGATGAGTTTAAGAGAATGGAAATATGGAAATCCCAAGTTAACAGCAATACGTTAAATTGCATAAACATGAACAACCATCAATCACGTAATTAGCGCTCGCATTGAGTTCCTCAATGAGGTTAAAATTATATTAGATACACCAGTAAAGGTCACAGTCTGGAGGTAAAGTTACTTGCATCTCCTGTGAAGAAGGAGCCTCGGTGAAAGGGCTATCCTGAGGTCGTTGATTGGCTGGAAGTTCAGTCTCTGAAGTGACGTCTTGGGAAGCCCGTGGTTGTTGGGCGTTGGCTGAAAGTGCAGAGTCGTGTTCGCTGGTTGAAGTTGAATGGACGTTACAAAACTTAACTCAGAACACGAAACTCTCAAACGGAAAAGAAAAGAAATAAAGTTTGACGAGACTAGGTTGTGTTCCTTCTCATAGTAGCAGCAGGCAGGCACGCTGGAACCGCGCTCAAAGAACAATGATGACTACCGCATGGCTAGATGCTACAAGCTAAAGCTAGGTAGCAAAGCTACAAGCTAAAAGCTAAGAGCAGGCATGACTGATAGCACGAGCAAGGCTGGAACTAAAAGCCGACATGGCTAATAGCAGCAGCTAGACTAGAACTAAAAAGCAGACTAAAAGCCGACATGGCTAATAGCAGCAGGCAGACTAGAACTAAAAGCAAGGCATGACTAAAAACAGAATTTCATGGGGTCCAAAGTATTTAAAACTTCCTTGTTGGCCACCCCTCAAATGTTGCCTTGACCAATCAGATATGTTCTTGGGGTGGGCATCATAAATCATTTGTTTATCTTACCAAGCATGTGGTTCTTGCCTCACAGGGTCTAATTTTGGACATGATTCCTATAACATGATTATGATATATTTTACAAATAAATGATTGTCAGGACAATATCAAGCAAGAAAATGCGATTATTTGAATACTAGACATGACTAGGTATCCTATAGTTATCAAAAGACATACACAATAAGTGATTATACATGATAGTCAAATGTGTGGGTTACACGTAAATGAATATGGAGTTAAGCAATGGAATGATTCATTCATAAGTCTTTTTTGAGTTCATTCTGGTCCATATATAATGTATAAAAAGGGTTTCTTTGCCATTCTCTGGCAAAGGACTTTTCTGTGAAGACAAAGGTTCAAAGCCCTTCCCCCTTAGGAATTTCAGTCTGGTTTCACTGGCTGGGGGGGGAAGTCAATGCAAGTATTTAACTTGATCTCCTGGGTTTACATGTGATGTCCAGCGTTGCATTTCAATCACGAACAATAAATTTGACAATCTCTTCTTCGAATTAAAATTGTTAATAATTGTTCTATTGGTGTTAATGTTGAAAGCTGTTGTGTGAACAAGTTGGTTGGTTGGTTATCTTGCTTCGTTTCTGTGGCACTAGAACTGATTTATGACTTCCTGAGGAATTCAGCTCATGTTTCAGTGCACACAGCTCTGATAGACTCTTTGATTTGTCTGATTTGACTCATTTCTGCTACACACGTCACAAATCCCGCCCCCGCCAACGCTCTGGTTTCCGAAGGAGCTTCTCACAATCTCCCAGATGTCTCAAGTGTTCGCACTAAAGTTAGCGTTACGTGTAGGCCGTGCCACTCGGAGGGTCAGGGGGTAAAACTCTTGAAGCTACCGGAGTGGGAAATGGACGATATTCCAACCACCAGTTGTTTAAGGACTTTGGAGAATAACTGTATGTATTAAAGCAGAAAAAACTTATTACGTTTTATGTTTTGCATTTTATTCAACAAAATAATAATAAAACCTTTATCAACATTTACAGAGCAAGGATATGATGAAGGTGGACTAACAGCCTGGACCGATTCGATGGTGAGCGCCTGGGATCGTGTGTCTTTTAACGATTCGGCAAGCGAGGAGGAGACGGAAGAGTTACCTCACGAAAATCCTCAAGAGCTGTTCCGTGAACGTGATTCAAATAGAAGGCTTGATTATGATATGCTTTGCCGTGTTAATCGACGGTTTGACACACTTTTCGATTTGAGCGGTCAAGCATTGTCCTATCGGGGTGCAGAAGAGATCGTTGGCAATGCACAAAGTGATGTGGTGTCGATTTTGAGGAACATCACAGAGTGTACAAGAAAACCCCCTCGTTGATTAATCAACTGTTTTTTTCTTTTGATTTTAATCTTTTTACTAGCGGCGTATTTTATCTCCTGTGTTTTTCTTTTTTAACCTCCGGAACTGGTTGGTGTTTGGAAGTATGTTACCGTGAAGTACATTAAGAGCAATCTCACACAGGGATAGAATCAGCTGATCTGATGCTGACTGTAAAATAACACGACGTTGTCTCGGTGGAGCCTTATATAATAGTTTTAAAAGAGGTACAGTTTTTACAGAGCCTATCACTCATTTACACCAACACTATTTACTGTAGTCTTTTCTGTACATACACCACCTGTTGATCTGAAAACATTCTGATCTGAGACGATGCTATTCCAGTGTCAACGAATCTCAACAGCTCAGCGAATCCTTACGTCACGCGGCTGAATTTTGGAGAAGTTGCCACGAACAGCTATATGGTGAATTTCAGCGCATGAGCGGGGTACCGGGAGAAATCCATCAGGTACAAGTTGAACAAAATTTATCTGTTAATGCTCTTACTCTGATCACGGAATGTTTAAATCTAATGCAAAGAATGTTATCAGATTTGTACCAGCGTGATCGTCCTTGATATGTATTATATTGTTGTTTTTTATTATTATTAATTTTTAATTTTTTACTTTTTTTTGGCTTCGATTCGTTATTACCACCAAATATTTCTTACATTATTGTTTGTTATTTCTTACATGTATTCTTGTTTTGTTCTTGGTAGTGAATTATCATTTTCATTAGTTTCTTTCATTTATTAATATTGTTTGTTGTTGTCATTGATTTATACCTTATTGCATGTTATTGTGTCCAATATTAGGTGTTGTTTTACTTGTGGAGAAAAGGTGTTTTGAATTTATACCTGCTG
The DNA here is from genome assembly GCF_023724105.1 of Carassius gibelio. Lineage (NCBI taxonomy): Eukaryota > Metazoa > Chordata > Actinopteri > Cypriniformes > Cyprinidae > Carassius > Carassius gibelio. The sequence goes on from NC_068419.1 coordinate 25,540,104, forward strand.
TATGTTTCTGTTTTTGTCATCTGATTATGTTGCATTGTGAATCGGTGTTGGTGTTTTCATGAGTGTGCACGCTTGTCTTTAAAATTTAAAAAAGGTGTGTTGTTTCGATTTAAAATAAATAAATAAATAATAATTCAAAATGAGTAGTAAAAGATGTACCGAATGATTTACATGCGCACACTTTAGAAGATGATCAGAGATCATTACGACCCAGATATGGTTTTCAAAACAATACACAACAGTTACATGAAATTATTAACAATCATTTACAGATGTTACCGCCTAATCCTCTTAGCATGATAGATAGATTACACAAGCTTATAGACGAAAAACATGAATGGTTGGGTGCAGCTATAGACAGCGATGATCAGGTCGGTGCAGGACCTTCTAATAGGGATCCCTCAGGTTCTGACCCCACAGCTCCAGATATGGGTCTCAGTCAACCTTACATAGATAGACTAGTGAGAGAAGGAGGTAGTGTGGGTGGTTTTACGATTGTCCCAAGACCTTGATTTAATGGTTTAGAAATTTGCAGAACTTTAAATTTTCGTGAAATAGCAACAGATGATTTTGCTGTTTATATTTTTACATGGTATTTTGAACGAGATTGTTATGCTTTCCAGATTCTTAGCTGGCGAGTTTTTTTTTTAAACATCTCTCTGCAAGGTGCAAGTCACCCCACAGATATTAATGCCATTCTAACACCTGATAACAACCACGACGTTAATGTATTTGTAGATCAAATTGAACGAACCGTTCAAAGCAATATGGATGTGGGTTTTGATACAAACAAGGTGGTGTTGGTGTGCATAGGAAGTTGACAGACCTGGCTCATAATCAGGTCATACAGAAAAATAGAATGCATCCCTGAAAGACAGCGGAGACCAGGACAACTAGAGCCCCAGATACAGATCCCCTGTAAAGACCTTGTCTCAGAGGAGCACCAGGACAAGACCACAGGAAACAGATGATTCTTCTGCACAATCTGACTTTGCTGCAGTCTGGAATTGAACTACTGGTTTCGTCTGGTCAGAGGAGAACTGGCCCCCCAACTGAGCCTGGTTTCTCCCAAGGTTTTTTTCTCCATTCTGTCACCGATGGAGTTTCGGTTCCTTGCCGCTGTCGCCTCTGGCTTGCTTAGTTGGGGTCACTTCATCTACAGCGATATCATTGACTTGATTGCAAATAAAAACAGACACTATTTCAACTGAACAGAGATGACATAACTGAATTCAATGATGAACTGCCTTTAACTATCATTTTGCATTATTGAGACACTGTTTTCCAAATGAATGTTGTTCAGTGCTTTGGCGCAATGTATTTTGTTTAAAGCACTATATAAATAAAGGTGATTGATTGATTGATTGATTGATTGATTGTTTGCCCCCCAAAATATCACAGACAATATGTGTTTTAGCATGTGCATAGCTCACTTTCTAAATCCACATTGTACCGACGCAGAATTGATGACATTAGCCAGAAATATATATACCGATCTGGGTTATGATCCCCAAGATAAAATTGCGTTGCATGATGTTTCTAAATCTGAAGCCTTTCTAGACCTGAAAATAGTTATCTTTCACAGATCGGATTCAGGTAAATTGGAAGTGTATAAAAATACGGATGAGCCGCATCACAAGACATTGCATTTGTACCTGGCTGATGGGATAAAAAATCTGAAAGGTTTCTTAGGTTACTCGTATGTTTGTGAGTACTGCTATCAAGGGTTTAATGATCGTAGTGTACATTATTGTAAATTTACATGTAATGTGTGCACAAACATGTCTTGCTACACGCATCCCAAGAAACCGCTGCAATGCGATGATTGTTTGAGATGTTGTAGATCTGATTTCTGTTATGAAATGCATAAACAAGCACAAAGTGATGGTTCAAAGTCTCAGTGTGATAGCATAAAATACTGTGATAAATGTTACAGACAGTACAGAACAAAATGGTCCGGTGATCAGCTATTAATGCACAAATGTGCACCATCCAGATGTGCGCATTGCGCCGAAGTTCTCATGGGTGAAGATCAACAATGTTGCTATATTCAATCAGCCATGCTGAGAACCTAGCCAAGACTATATTTATTTTGACATTCATATACAATTCTTCGGATTTCAACTCTTTTATACTGTTCGAGTATTTTACTAGTCAGGGACTAACTCCAGAAATCATACACCAAGGCTGTAGACTTGGTTACTTGTACGACCAAGCCTTTAAACAGAGATACGTCGACAGCTATAGCTTCTTGCCCATGAAATTGTCAAAAATGACCTCTGCTTTAAACCTAAACACCAGCTAAAAGGGTTCTTTCCGCATCATTTTAATCGCTTGCAGAATGCAAACTATATCGGCCCGTATCCGTCAAAAGAGTATTATATCACACGATTTCTGATGCTGAACGTGTGAAATTTGATTCGTGGTACGAAGGCGTAGCAGGAGAGGTGTTTGTCTTCAAAAAGCATTTAGCTTTGTACTGCAAGAATGACGTTGTTTTGCTATGTGAAGGCTGTATTATGAAATACAGAAAAGAGTTTATAGAATGTACAAACGTAGATCCTTTCGGATTGTATAACATTAGCCGCCTGTGCTATGAAAGTGTTCAAAACGCTTTTTTTAACCAAAGACACAATTGCCTTAACGCACAAAAATGCCTACATCATTCAGTACAAATCTTACTTAAACCCTTCCATCTAATGGTTGGAATACATTAAAGCAAACAGAAATGTCGATGTTCATCATGCTTTAAATTATGGCGAGGCCAAATTTGGGCCGTATCATGTGGACGGCTGAAATGAGGCTGATAATGGAGATAGAATAGCTTTGGAGTGTTTGGGGTGTTTCTGGCACGGACATTGTTGTCGTTTTAATCCTAACGATTTGAATCCGGTGTCAAAAACACCTTTTGGGCAGCTCAGAAGACAATCAGACAATAAGCTGAAAGTTTTGCGTGATACATATAATCTCAAAGTGCACAAGATTTGGGAATGTCAGTGGGAGGCTGCTAAACAAAACGATCCCAGTGTCATTGCATTTATGAGTAATTATAATGCACCAGCGAGACTGAATCCTAGAGAAGCACTTTATGGAGGTCGCACGAACGCACTCAGCTTGTACCACGAGACCGCAGAGGGCGAACGCGTGTCATATCTGGATTTCACATCTCTATATCCGTACGTACAATCGTGTAAAACCAATCCTATCGGGCATCCTGAGATAATTTTAAAAGAGTTTGAACCGGTCAAATCTTATTTTGTCCTCATTAAATGCAGTGTACTGCCCCCACGTAAACTACTGCATCCAGTATTGCCTGTAAAAACCTCTCAGGGGAAACTACTATTTGTGCTGTGTCGCACCTGTGCTGAGGCACAGTATCAGGGTCAGTGTGAGCACAGTGATGACGAAAGAGTCATTTCAGGAGTTTGGACCTCTGTCGAGCTCTCCAGAGCTATTGATAAAGGTTATTCGGTAGTCAGAATTGAGGAAGTCTGGCAGTTTCCACAGACATCAGACACTTTATTCAGCGGCTATGTTAAGACGTTTCTCAAATTCAAACAAGAGGCTTCAGGTTTTCCATCACACATAGTGACAGATGCTGAAAAGGAGTTTTACGTCAGAGATTATTTTGAGAAGGAGGGAGTTCAGCTCGACCTTGACAAAATAGCACTTAACCCTGCACGCAGATCTATAAATAAATATTTATTGAATTCACTTTGGGGTAAATTTGGTCTTAGGTGTAATCAAGCTACAGCGGAGCTTTTAACAGACCCCGAAGAATTCGCCCGCTATATCTTTGGAAACGGACGCATCATTAAACACTTCTCATTCGTGTTGGACACTGTGGCTTTAGTTCAATGGTGCTATGCCGATGAAGACCCCGCCCCCGCGAGTGATGTTAATGTGTTCATCGCAGCATTTACCACCGCTTACGGGCGTTTGGAGTTATATGAGCTCATGGATCAGTTAGGACCCCGTGTTTTTTACGTAGATACAGACAGCGTTATCTTTGTATTGAAAGATGGAGATTGGGTACCTAAAACAGGTGCATATCTTGGTGAGTTGACGGATGAACTTGATGATGGAGATTTCATAAGGACTTTTGCGTCAATGGGTCTGAAAACATATGCGTTTAAAACCACAAAAAATAAAGTAACTCTTAAAGCTAAAGGGATCACGCTGCATTCTGCTAATGCAAAAATTGTATGAAATTGTATGTATTGTCTGATACAGGGATATGTAACACGTGACACTGCCCACCTGCTCACGCGCACAGAGACCATTGTGCGGAATAAAAAGAAGTTCACTCTGCATAATAGAGCAGTTTTGAAAAGATTCAAAGTGGTATATGACAAACGCGTGATACTTCCTGATTATATCACACTTCCTTAAGGCTACTAATGGTATATCTAACACACAAAATGTGTATGTTTAAGAGGATTTTGACTTTCGTTTGCAATACCCTTTCGCCGCCTTAGTCTCCAGGCCATCCGGAAGCGGAAAGACTGTTTTTGTAAAGTATTTACATTGTAATGCACACAAGTTGATCAATGTAAAAATTGACAGTATTGTATTTTTATACATTTGTTGGCAACCTTTGTATGATAAACTGTTGTCATTGTATGTATGATGAACTGTTGTCATTGTATGATATAACATTTATTGAAGGTATTCCAAACTCTTTAACCGATGAAACTTTATTAAAGCCTAATGTTAATGTATTTATTATCTGTTACGACCTGATGGCTCAGGCATTTTCAAACAATGAACTCTCGCGAGCTTTCACACAATATGTTCATCATATACCATTTTCCATCATATTGATAACCCAGAATCTGTTTTTTCATGGTAAAACCAGTAGGACTATCGCGCTCAATACTCACTATCTTATTTTGTACAAGAGTCCGAGAGACTCGATGCAAATCAGGACTTTAGGACGTCAGATTTACCCTGGAAATACAAAATTCTTTATGGAGTGTTATAAGGATGCTACCAATCAGCCTTATGGATTCCTTTTGATTGACTTTAAAGCTGTTTTCATCTCAGATCAGAATTGTTTTCAGATCAACAGTTGGTGTATGTACAGAAAAGACTACGGTAAATACTGTTGGTATAAATGAGTGATAGGCTCTGTAAAAACGTACCTCTTTTAAAACTATTATATAAGGCTCCACCGAGACAACGTCGTGTTATTTTACAGTCAGTGGCAGATCAGCTGATTCTATCCCTGTGTGAGATAGCTCTTAATGTACTTCACGGTAACATACCTCCAAACACCAACCAGTTCCGGAGGTTAAAAAAGAAAAAAACAGGAGATAAAATACGCCGCTAGTAAAAAGATTAAAATCAAAAGAAAAAAACAGTTGATTAATCAACGAGGGGGTTTTCTTGTACCTCTGTTAAGTGTGGCAGTACCATTTATCACTAGTTTAATAACCTCCAGACAGCATTAGGAATGGAATATGCCGAAAAACTTTGCCTAATCCCTCAGAATCAGCTGAATAAATTAAGAACTGCAGGTGTTCGTGAGACAATTCAACAAACTGTGGAGAATGTTTTAGATACAGCTATAAGAAACGTATTGCAGAGGAGTGATTTAGATTCGCATGGGAAGGCTAAACTTTATTCCAGCGTCTTACAGAGGTTTTTAACTATGGTAAAAAACAAGGTGATTTGGAGAGTAGTACTTTAACTCTTTCACTACCGAAAACGGACGCTATTCATCCCGATGAACCTGCTAATACACCTGCTAATACACCTGCTACTGCACCTGCCAATGCACCTGTTAGTGCACCTGCTGCTGCACTGTCGCATGATGAAAGCGAGGATCAGATTGTCAATGAAATCTTAAAATAAATGTGCCGCAAAGAAGTTTATAAAACATCAAACTCATTCTGAATAAAATGTCTAATTCCAAACAAGTGTCTTCATGGACAACTTCTGGCGAGTTTGTATTTAAAGGGAATGTAATCGTAAGTTCACACATGTTGGATTTGGTTAAAAGTATAACAGCACCTCACACACTCTGTGATGAATACAGACCGCGTGGTTGGGATGAATTTCTGGATGCTTTTGCAACTTTAAATATACCATTTTCCACTCTCACGAATCCGCAGGTTAAACGCACGGTTGAAACCCTTAAAAGGAAATCGCCTAACCCCATGAAAAAAGGGGGTCGTAAAAAGCACACGCCAAAGACTATGCCACAATCTACTGCCACTGATGGACAGTTGTTTAATTCACCCTCACTCGATACTACTGCCTGGTTATCTTTTTAATTGTTTTTTTTTTTTTTGTGTGTGTGTATAAAGATGTTTTTGATATAATTGTGTTGTGTTATATATTAAGTTTTTGATGTTAATAAAAAAAAGATGGAAAAAGAGGTCTGTCTATACGTTGTCTTTATTTATACAGTACAACCATATTGTTAATACATTCAAGATTACATAACATTTTTATTTATTAAACATAAAATAATAGCACAGTTCTAGGTGTACTACAGACACCTTTTACAATTTTGTACACACTTAATACAATTAAATGTATCACAGAGAGAAGGTTTCAGCCTCTTTACAAATCGTGCAACCAAATTATCATTTTTAATCAGATCATCATGGTACAGTTTAACAACATTTTCATAATCATAACCCTTTGACATATGATACAGAAAAAACACACAATGTTGTCCGCAAGTATCTGATGGGAAGTCTTGAACCTGTTTGTTAGAGTATTATACACAGATAGAGTTGTTTTTTAAAAAGGTTTGTACAGTCTTTGGAAAACGGGGATCTTTTGGAGATCCTCCAAAGGTATCAAAAAAGCAGCTCACGCCATCCTTGGTTATGTAAAAATTGCTAACCAATGCAACCCCGGTTTTGTGGAGGGGTCCGTGTTAAAAATAAGCATAGACGGTGTATTTTTTACAGTCACTTTGGGTAGATAATCGCTGGGAAGCACTCCTAAAAAACTTGTATTGTGATCAATTTTATCCATAACAGACGTTAGTTGAACCGTATTCATTTTCCTACCTCCTCAGTAATAATACACTAACACCTGTCTTCGATTGGATATTTCAACAATTGAATCAAAAATTGCATATACGATAATGGTTATGGATTGTCTGAGAGGTTTTCTGAATCGTGCTTCTAGTCTAATATTTCCCGATTGAATTAGTGAAACATGATTCGAACAATTTTCATCAGGGGTCAAATTAAAGGCGTAGAGCGTGTATCCGTTTAGAAAATCCTGACGATCTATTACAAGAGGTTGATTTTTAAGTCTTCCGTTAGCCATCACGAGTTGATAAAAGTCCCTAACGGCTGATCCGCTCTCATATTCCGGTTGAAACGGTTTGGACGGAATTTGGACGCCGTCTTGATATAAAGCCAAAACCTCCAGGTTAAAATGTTTAAAAGCAAAGGGGTTGTTATCATACGCCCCTGAAAAGGCTGAATTTTCGGTCATTGCTAAAATGATTGATTTTGGTAGTGTCCCGAGAAAAATATTTTCTTGATTAGATATGTGAGAACCAGCTGGGATAGAAAAATTCTTCACACACACACGGTCTATGGGGTATTTAGCAGTAGTGCCTAGAAGCGCCTGAGCATGGCCCAACCGTATGCCTGGTGAAACAGTAACTTTTTTGACAAAAAGAGATGCTGACACAATATTGAGTTTATAACCAACAGTGTCATCTCACATTAGGCAGAACTCATCTTTAGCTCTTATCATTCTTATTTTTATATCTACACCATTCAACATTAATTTTTCTTGAAAGAAAATGTCGCTATGAATGGGGGATAGTAATTCTATCACATTACTAGTATTGGTAAATGCAGCTCTCTTCATTAACCCCGTATTTTCTCCAGCAGCGTCAGTAGCATCCATGTGACCCGGTGTATCTTTGTAGAACAAACCGGCTGAAAAGACACTTTCAAGTGTATCTTTTCCAAAATTAATCAGAGCTTCGATCAAACATCTGTAGGGGTAGGTACTGGAACTCTGGGTTATCAGACGATCCCCAAGAGAGACATCCACCTGTGAGAATATACATGCTCTCGGATAGTTTATTAAACCAACAGGCAATCCGTCTGGTATATTAGAACCATCGGGTCCGGTTATTTTGAGTCTTGTGTATAAAAGAGTGTTATTAAGATCCAAATAATCCTCTCCCGTGCCAGTGATAAAAAATTCTAATGGTGATGAATCGTTTATTGCGGATAGAGGTGGTATTCCGATGTAAGAATTTTTTTCAATGGACGTCTGTGTCATGGGGATCGTGAATAAGTCTAACTCTGATTTTATACACTCCTCGGACATGCGATGGAATAGAGCCATGTTTAGAAAATAGTGTTCAAAAGTCTTTTGGTATGGACGGTTATCTTTACATGTTTAGTATGGGGACGCCGGTTACGTTTTGGGGCCGCGCGCTTGTTACTGCGACGTTTAGCGTTCTTCACACGGCCACTCCCCCTACGTAGATGCTCACCCGGTGGTTAAAAAGAACCTCGTGACATCACCATTAACCCGTTGCCATTTTGTCCATTATTATTATTATTGTCATTATACGATCTTGATAGAGCGCTGGTCACAACATCGCTAGCTATATTTCTAGCAGCAGTTTTTATATGTGGTTTTACTATACTAAAATCTCTTTTCAACAGCAGTAGTGCGGTCCTAAAAAGAGATTTGAAGATGCAACCTATGCCTGCTCCGTACATAACAGGACCGTCCGCGTATCCTGGTAACCCGTTACCCGCCTGGTTCCGGTAGTATGTAACATATCGCTCGGGGTCCATAGTTGAGTAATAGTTTTGCTAAAACTAAAACTTATTTCACTGGTCTGAAGTGAAGTTTAGCCACAACTTTACCATAAGTGAAACGCACGTGTTTGTTCTGATCGTCTTTAACCTCAATGCAAATATCTGTAATATTAGATTTATTCACAGGTACGTAATGCGGCTTGTCGAATCTAACACTGAAGCTGTCATTAGATGTACCGTCTATATGTACAGTTCTCAGTAGCGGTACATACGAATCACCTATTGATTGATATTCGATCATATCACTGTATATGTACATACTATAAATTGCACCTCTTATGTCAGCTTGAAGCGGTGCGTATGTGACGACAGGTGCGCCGTCAGAACTATTTTTGGGTTGCTGTTTTGCAGTTCCTAGAGACATACCAGACTTTAATCCTAGAATAATAGCCAACTTCCCATAAAATATCAAAGATGTGTTTGTCGGTGCTTTTAGAAATATCCTGTTTTTGATGTGATCGCAACCAAGAGTGACTTTCGGTGGAAGGTTGGCATTGATTTCTCTCACCAGAAATAGTACATCTTCATAATAACCTGGTTTTAACGTATTGCACACTTTAGATACATTTTGTAGATTTGTTTCTTTAATGTAAATAATGACATCACTGTCCTCTTCGTAATGCCTCTCATCATATCCCAGTATATTAGGGTCGGTGTTAATAATAAAGGCGGCATCCTCCTCATTAAATGTATACCAGGAAATAGGATAATAAAATTCGATTAAACCGACTTCCCATTGACCTTTGAGGTTCATACTTCTTGCTAGTCTCGTTTTGTAATTTGAGATACGACTGTCAGGGTAAACATTCAAAGATGCATTACAAGGTAGCATGATATAAAAGCCGCCCTCACTCATGGTGTAGTTTTTCACAAATGCTACTTATGACACCTCCGGTTGTTACTTTAATGGATTCTGTATGTCCACGATCTCCTTTTCTGGTAACCATGAGGAAAATGTAGTAGGCCAGCCCAGCCACTTGACAAGACAAAGCACTTTGCTGTAAATTATTTTTTGTAATTCTTTTTCATAAACCCAACCGTCGATAACATCACCATCATAATCTTGTAGTCTGTACACTGGAGGGTTTCGTGGTATACGAGCGGCTATAGTTAAATATTCCTTGGTGTAATTCTGTTCATAACCCTTCGAAAATACCCCTCTAACTTTTTAAACTCTAACTACATCACCTATTTTATACTTAAAGACAGGTGTTCCTTTACGTAACTTTCCATACAGATTATTGAACACATCTGTCTCATTTTCTTTATTAATGTCCAACGGTCGCATTTCAATACTTTTGTGATAACTGGTGTTATATCCTTCTATAAGATCTTGTAAGATATTGTAGTAACGCTTTGAATTGATAGCTGTTAAAAACCGCCACATTAATGATTTAATAGTGCAATTAAAACGTTCCACACAACAAGCCTTAACATTACTTGCTGTAGCAAAATGATGTATGTTATACTCTTTCATCAGTTGTTGGAAATGTTTGTTGAAAAATTATATATAAAGTATACGGTTTTCTTTGAGTATAGAGGCGAATGCTTTTGTAACCTCCGCACCTGTCTTATTCTTCTTCAGACGCACCCATGCATACTTGCTAAAAACATCTATACAAGTCAGTAAAAATTTGAGACCGTCGTTTTCTTTCGAATAAGCAGACATGTCAACATGATATTTGATATCATCTGATATATCTTTTTATCCTTCAGAGTTACCCCGTATTCCTGTAGTACACCACGTTTTAATCGTTCTTTACCTCCCAAACAACCAGGGTGCGCTGGGTTGTAGTACACTTTTTTCATTAATTCAGACATCTTACCAGCACTACTGTTTACACAAAACAATGACAGAGTTATTATGGTCAAAAGCTTTTTATTTGCAATCGTTGCAGAAGACACATACAAGTTCAATTTGATTGGTCGTACATTATCTAATTATACATCATCTAGATATTGAAGGAATTTCACACACATTAAAACATTTTTCTCTATCATATGTTCAACTAGCATGTCAATAATTTTATATACGTCTATCGGATCATTTATTGACAACAACATTACACATTCATCGGTTACATAAGTACAAAGACATAAAATGTTATCTATTTTAAGACTTTCTTCACATTCAGGCAGAAGTTCAAGAATATTTTTTAACAGTCATGCGTGGGTTATACCTGTTTGTGAGGCACTCAGTTGTCATAACACACAACTTCTCCAACATGCCCCTCACAGCTAACATTTGTTTTTTTAATTTCATGAAACGTTTATTGTCCACATAACATTCACTCTCATCATCTATAATCTTATACAATAAAAAAGTTATTTAACTCTTAATTCATTGTTTAAATATGAGTTTTCCCAGACAGTTGGTGCTGCAGAGGTTACCCATGTTCTCCCCATGTTTAATCCGGAGTTCTGCCAGACCTTCCACTATGTACATCTCATCTCTGAGCTCACACAAAACACCATCGACAACACCCTGAATTCTTTGCAGATGCGGTATTAAACCAAACAGTTTCAAGGTTTGTGCCAGAATGAGTTTCAGATCAGGTTTACACAATTTATGTTGCTCGAAACACCCCAGAAAATAGTACGCAGGTGCCTCATAGAGACATGAATGTTGTGTTTGCGAAGGATGATCGACTTGACATCCGTAACAATCTTTCTTCAGCTGCTTGTCAACCAGATGTTCCAGAATTATGGCGACAACAGCTTTAATGATCTTATGTCCAATCACCCCAATGCATCCGTTGATGGTGTCCCAGACGTTTTCAGAATTTGCTATGCCAGATGGTCCAGCGTAGGGAGGTGGTGGATTGTACTTTGCGAGGAAGGCGAGGTTATGGTATCCGAGCTCTGTACAGAATTTGTTCAGCCAGGCATCATTGTCCGTTGTTGACCACGGTGCGTATGCGTAGTCATCGCATACAAAGTGTGGAGCTGGCGAAGTATTTTCCTGAGTCATGTTGGTGGTGGTGATGTCGGTCGAAGTCTATTTCCACAGAGGCCCTGACGTGCGTATTTAATGATTATAGATGGTAGGCGGGACCACATGAACCCCTCTCCGGCTGGCCACTCACCATTCAGGGTGAAACAGTTTCACTTTTATGTTGTTGTATCTGTCAAATGCCTCGCACCACTTAAACATTTTGTTTATCTTTCCAAATATCTCCTCTAACGCAGGCACGTCTTTCCACTGAAACAAAAATGTAATTTTATAGTATTTAAGATGATCCTCTTCAGATATTGGCCCTGCGCATTCAGGTAAATCCAGGAGGCGGTCGCTGCAAAGAATATATATATAATCATCAGCATACTTGTTAATCTCATCCTGGGGGACTCTGTAACGCATTCCTGGAGTGACACCCTTCCATTCGCCTATGAATAGAGGATCGTCGCCTCCATCTTTTAGATCACGCCAGACATAATTGTAAAATAAACACCAATCTTTTACGGTGAAAAACAGATCAGGATCCTCGCTCGTGTCATAAGTGACCCTTTCATCACTGTCCACGGTGCTCAGTCTGACCTCGCGGTTGCTCTTGTCAAAATCGTAACTGCAAATACGATTACCGGATAGATAAAACTCACGCTTAACATTGTCCAAAGGTTCGTGGAGGAAATTGGCAAGACACGGACCATGTTTTATCTTCCTTGGTGCCAGCATTAGCTGTTCCATAGCTAACTCAACACTCTTTTCTCAGGAGTTTTAGGTGATGATGTCGTGGCCATTGTTATAGAATAGCTCTCCAATTTTCCCAATTCACAAAAACACCTTTCGTATTTTACAACTAGGTACGGATAAATTAGCTTCAACAAAATCCTCTTTTTAAATACTTGTTACACCCAAATTGATGCTGCTATCACGCCTACATCAGGGCAGTCTCTAGCGCTGGAGGTGTGTTTTTTTTCCGGAGCATTCCCGAGCCTCATTCTAAGTTTGTCACCGGGAGGCGTGTTTTTTCTCCGGAGCATTCCCAAGCCTCTTTCTAAGTTTGTCACCGGTGCTGTGAGGCTAAATCAACAGAGATGTGTTAAAACTCTGCAGTGAGATCTTTTTATTTTTTTGTTTAACTCTCTGTCAGTAACAGTCTCGATTTTTAAAAGTGTAGTTAGTGGTAAAGTACTGCATAGATTTGACAAGTATCTTGTCTGATGTATTTTATTTTAGATCCGTGTAATGCATACCTCTTTTTTCTTTTGTTTAACATCGTGACAAACGCCAAGTTTTCTGGTTTGTATCGCCGCTTTACATTCGTTTCTTTTTTCAGTTTGAGGTAAAGTACACATCCTATAAAACTCTGTAACCTAGTTTTCTAGCTGGAAACAAAACACCTTTTTAAATTGTAATGCTACAAGCTCTCATATCTTTTTCACGTGTTGCTTAACGAAACGTATCTGATAGTTTTTGACTTGTTTAGTTGTTTTAGATAAATAAACAGTAACCTAGTTGTCTTTTATTTAATTTGTAACGTTTTTACACTTTTCCAACGACGAAAACTATCATTACATTGTTTCCATTTCGAATGTGTTTATAACCTTTTTCTTGAAATGCACTGTGTACTTAAAACGTTAATAAAATCTTCCCTTATACAATTTTCATGATTTCACCCTTTTCAGAGTTAATAAAAAACACATAGATCCCAACACATTTTCCGAAATTCCTTCTTGGGTTCATATTTAGGTCACTGGGGTGTACAGGGTGGGGAGGGGGTGTACAAACAGGTGTCCAGAACAGATGGCTTTTATGACCCTCATCAATCAAATTTTTTTTAAGACAACCCGCACATTACCCTCTC
>NC_068419.1:25554230-25582522 GCF_023724105.1 Carassius gibelio
GCCTTTGTTAATACACTGGACAGCTCCTTTATTGTCGCTGTGTACTAAGATACTTTTAGAAGCTAAAAATATCTTACTCCAAGGTTTTAGACAAAGAATGCTTTACATTTTTAAATTTGCTTACACCTTGTATCTGTAAACACTTTTGCATAGGTGACAATAATTCATATCTGTCACCTAATAACAATATGTGTATCATTCGTTCAGTCGTTTTTTAATTTAATATTGAAAGAATAAGAAGAAAAAAAGCAAGTTTCATCTTGATTTTTTGTTTTTCATTCAAGAGTAAATGAAATAGAAATGAATAAAGAGCTTGAATATTAAAATTTGCACATGGGCAGGAATAAAGATCAAACCATGGCGTCATCAATTCTTCCTCAGTTTCAAGCGGCAAGCTGTTGGATGCAACTCAGTGGGTGTTGCACTCCATTGGTCCATGAGAAGTTTAATAGAAAAACTCATCCATTAAGAAAAATGTGGAAACGCAGAGGAGAGATCAAAACAAAGCAACAGCCAGTAATTAGAAGTACAAAACAAGGAGTTGTAAATAAGAATGTTGGAGGATTTAGATACAAGCCTAGAGCAGACTGGTTTTCCTTTGCTTCCTTGATTCCTGTAACAAACGTTAGTTTTCACGAAACTCACCAGTGCATGCGCAGAGCTGATCTCATACGTCATTCCTCCATAACTGCTTCCATTTTACACCAGTGAGCACAAGCAAATGATTATTAAGTTTTTATTACAGATATTTATCTTACAAAAATGCATTGATTCGCTACAGAAGGCATTTGTTCACCCCCCCTTTTTTTAATGGATGTTCTTTCTATTAAACTTCTGAGAGCACCGATGGAGTGCGACACCCGCTGAACTAAACCTTTAATGTGTTTGTTGCAACTAAATTTATTGTTTTTTTTCATCAAATAATGAAAAATGTTGCAATTATACCGAGGCAGAGCCAAGGGCTTTCTTATGTTAAGACGTAAAATTCACCTTCACTTTGCATCAGTTGTGTTTGGCAGGGTTTGATCGTTGACACTGACTACCCTGGTCAACCATTAAGTAAAAAAAAAAAAATAAGATATACATTGTTAAATTAGTTAAACACTTTTAAACACTAATACAAAAAGGAAAGAATATAGGCCTATTAAAGTTCATACAAGTACTTTCATCTGACAGCCTTAGGACAACAGAGATAAAAAAAAAAATGCATACTCTTCTTTTAGGTTTATAATATAGGCCTTGTTTTTTTATTAAAATTTATTGTAATTAATATCTCAAAAGAACATACTACCTTGTTTGTGCCATGATCTTCTGGGAACACACACACTGGACTGCAACACCAGATTGTTTTATAAATATAGACTATTAACTTAATAACCATTTTGGTTTGTTTCTCACCATTCCCTACAGCAGTGGTTTTCAACCTGTGGTCCGCTGTTCATTTCCAGTCCATTCTAGGGCTGTGCGATTAAAAGAAAACGTCCTAAAATCACGATTTGAGCATGCGCATATGCCTAACTCCAGGTTCACACACTGTCTGTGATGCGCCTTTTTTCTGAGCCAATGTTGACGGATCAGAGCGTTCTCACTGCGGTAAAAGGCTAGAAATAAAAACGTGCGAAAATAATTAATGTCTAACACATGAGCATAGAGTGAATTTGTTAGTGAACAGGATGCAGTTTAAGTGAGAGGAGACACGTTTTAAGTGTGCACACTCTCTCCTCGCAAAGCAGCGTGTATCTGAGCAAGCACGACCGATTTTGTGACAGACTAAAGGAAATCTGCTGCGAACAGAGAGATTCGCACTCGTGCATTATTTTAATGTGCTTTCGCGTTATATTTATGCGCTCTCACTGCTGACCGCATACACATACTGTATACACACTGCAAACACCTGAGGCACCGCTACAATTAATGAGCTCTATGAACAATGCATGGCAAAAAAGAAAAAAAGTCCCTATATACAGGATTTTTTTTTTTTTTTTTTTTTTTTTTTTCTTGCCACAAGTCTATACATTTTTTTACATCTTCACTATAGTGATAATTTTGACTTATGTCTGTTCTAGAGATGTTACAACTTTTTGATAAAGCTCTGATTGGTTTTCTTTTGGAAATATCAAATTAATCCTGAATGCATTTATGACTGTAAAAGCACAATTGCAAAATTTATCAAAAATCACAATCACAATCGCGATAGTTTTTTTTTTTTTTTTGTCCATATCGCACAGCCCTATAGTTTATTCAATAAATATAGTTTAAAATCTAGCTTCTGAGTAAGTTATTAACCCAACAATAGCGGGGTCAGTTAATTTTTTTGAACTGGGCCGCGCAAACATATGTGTTTGGTTGTGTGGGCTGCGAGTTGAAAAAGGTTGGGAACCACTGAGTAAACCTTCAGAACTCTTGAAATATACTACAGCACGAGTTGCATAGGATTATTTTGTGACATAAAAATTGAACGTCACGATTCTCTGCCATTAAATGGGCAAGTGCAAACAAGACTTTTATAGAAAAGAATCACCCAGTTTAAAATATTCTCATTTTGCTATTGCTATTATGCTATTTTTCACAATGCAATCTAACACACACTACATTCTACAACTGCAGTGACAAACATGAACATTTGGAACTTTTGGAAACGGGGAAACGTTGAAATAGATGGAATGTATTAAGAATGTAATTTCTTTCAGGATTTTAACCATTTTAATCAAATAAATTTTTTGTATGCATTACTTAAATTTTTGAGAAAAAATTTGAAAGGGTGCTTCAAATGTTTTTAAATGAACTACAGCATAGAAGTTTCTGGAAAATGTATAATTGTGTATATTTATATATAATAAATGAATAATAATAACAACAGCAATGTGCAGCATGTGCAATGTGCAATGTGCGACGGCAGCCATATATATATATATATATATATATATATATATATATATATATATATATATATATATATATATATATATAGTATTGTACAACTGCATTTGTAAAATCTGTTTTAAAACACTATAAGATTCATCAATGAACAACTAATTTGAATTTTTTTATTATTTCATATGTTTCTAAAGTGTATGAATTGTGTGTTATGAATGTTTTTTTTTTTTTTTTACTTGATACTGTTATTATCTGTTATTACTTTTAATGCATTATATGGAGTGAATTACTTGGACACTAAGTTATGACATGTAAATGTTCTTTATTAAAAAAAAAGAAGAAGAAAGAAGCATTTGTGTTTACATTACATTACATTTACATTACATTCTCTACTTTGCCTATGTGTTTCTTTAAGATTGTGGTAACATAATAGTGAAGGATCTAACATAAGATCTAAACAGAGTTTAAAGGATTAGTTCACTTCCAGAATAAAGAATTTCCTGATAATTTACTCAACCCCCATGTCATCCAAGATGTTCATATCTTTCTTTCGTCATTTCAAAAGAATTTAAGGTTTTTAAGTGATTTTTCTCCATATATTGGACTTCAATTGGGATCAAGGGGTTGAAGGTTCACATTTCAATTTCAATGCAGCTTCAAAGCGTACTACATGATCCCAGCCGAGGAATAAAGGTCGTGTCTAGAGAAATTATATTTTACCTTCAAAAAGATAAACAATAAAATGTATATACTTTTAACCATAAATGCTCATGTTGCACTAGCTCTGCGGTGTGGTTCTACAAATTCACACATTATGTAATCAAGTTGGAAAAGGTCGCACGTGGTTAGTTCTTCATCTGTGTGCTCCGGTTCAGGATAACATAAAAAGCTCCAACTAATCCTTTAAGAGTTAACTTTCTATACAAATACTAATGTATGAGTCTAGGTCCTACTAATTGTTTGGGTATATGTCTGAATAGAAGTTTGAAAGTATGCAGGAGTGTTCTTTTGTGGTTGGAATATTATGACGTAAGATTTTGGTATGAAATAACTGAAGAGAATTCCATTTATACTGGATACCTGGGCCACTGCATTCAAAATGATAATGTATTTGCTTTTGACAGAGAGGTATGCTGTGAAATAAGCAATCCAGGTCAGATAGTACAAAATGAGACTGAAGGTTATTGATTTGGCCTCATTGTAATTTTTCGGCAGATCCCTTCCCATATAAGAAAACAGGAGACACAAGAAACCAATAAACCAACTTATAAACATGACTATGGTAAATGATATAGTGCTCCCCATCTCACAGATGAGCATAATTTGGTCTTTAAAAGTCCATGAGTCAGCAATGGCTTTGACAGGATTGACAGTCATCCATATCACACAAGATATTAAATGCATGAAAGAAACAAATGCAATGAAGAGCCACTGGCCATTGTGTTTTACCCAAAGACTGTACACCTTAGGGAACTGAGTAGCCATTTTAAAAACAGAAATAATTTGAAAGGAACGGACAGTCAAACAGGAAATACAGACAGTGAAGAAATATTCAAATATGACATTTCTCAGGAGGCAAAATACAAATGTGGGTTTTCCAAAGAAAAAGAACACACTTATGCTAGACAAAATCAAACTGGTTAGCATGAGGAAACACATGCTGCCACCAGCCGACTTCACCACTGGTGTGTCGTAATTGTAGGCAAAAAGACAGAATATGGCAATAAGGAGAATAATTATGCATGCAGCAGAAACCAAGACAATGATGGAGAGGATTTCTGTAAACTGAGGATAGACAATAGTACGTGTCTGACATGTTGAGCTGCCCTCATCAGACCATTCACCCTCTGCACAAGGAAAACAGGTATAAGGGTCCCCTAAAAAAATACATAAAATATTTTGTCAAAAGCAATAGTAACTGGATGTGGGGAAATATTTTGTCGTCAAATCGCAAATCTTCAAAAAATGAACCCACACACAATCATATCATTCCAAACATATCTGACTTTCTTTGGAAAAATAAAATAAAATAAGATCTTCCGAAAAGAGCTAACAACTAAAAACTTTCCAATGACTTTTACTGTACATTCTAAAAAATGCTTTGTTGTTTCGACCCAACTTTGGGTCAAATATGGACTGACCCAGATGTTGAGTTAAATTTTTACATAAAATTTTTAACCGAAAAGTTGATTTAGTCCATATTTGACCCAAAGTTGGGTTTAAACAACCCAGCATTTTTTAGATTGTATGTATAAAAAATACAATGCAAGTTAATAGGAATGGAAACTATTAGTTTAACAACATTCTTTAATTTAATTTATTTTTTTCATGCTCTGCAAGAAAAAAAGAAAGAAAGAAATTTATATATATGCTTGGATTGACATGCAGAGGAGTAAATGATGACAGAAATTTTATTTTTATGTTGACTCTCCTTTTAAATATGAAATTGACTGCCACCTGAGGTACTTACGAGAAAAATCCACATAGGTATTAGGCGGGCATTTTTTACACGTAAAACAGCAACTATGAAAACCTTCAATTTGTCTTGAATATCCCACCTTACACTCAACAGAGCAGTTTGAGAAGGGAACCTTTAACAAACATGAAAATGTGTTATTTAAAGTAAAAGTCTTTAGCAGTTTTACACATTTCTATAAACTATGACCAATGCTCTCAAACAACACAGCATAAAAATATATCAGGTTATGTATGTAACCATGGTTCCCTGAGAAGGGGAACTAGGTGCTGCATCAAGGAATTCATACTATGGGGAAATCCATCAGCGTGACTGGTGTCTGAATCCCGCATGAACACATGCCAATAATCATAGTCCATGATGTCCCAAGTGAAGCACCCATGAGTTTAAAAGGGCACATGCAACACACATCATCAACTCTGAAGGAGACATGCAGAGAAGCCCTGGGCATGGCAATGAGACAAAACATATCAACATGGCTATTAGGGAGCAGGCTACTGCTGGGAGCATTTTCATCTACAACTTTCAAAGCGAGCTTCTAATCCATTTCAACAACCTAGGTTAATTGTGGAAGAAAACTCATCAGAATCACACAAAAAATGTTTATACCCTGACTTGAGTAAATGCACTTCTCCAGAACTCACTATAGTTAAGGGTAAACTATTACATTCTATGATAACAAAGAGGGACATCTGTGATCCAAATCTCCACAGTGTAATACTGACTACAATTGTCTGAAGAGAACTATATAGAAGCACCCTAACAGAGTAGAGCATGTATCCCTTCTTAAAAACCCAAAACCAGCTGGGGTGTGAGGTAAATAAAAGAGAGAGAGTCTTGTGAGTTGCCCATCATAGTTCCATTCACCCTGTTCTACCCTAAGGTGTACTTGAGCACCCTACCAAAGGGAGCATGCAAGGTGTTAAAAATCTTAGTAAGTAGTGCTTCATACTAAATCATTCAATGTTACCACTCCTCCAAGTGGGACCCCAGCACACCTGAGGGAGAGCAGGTCATACCCTGCCTTGAGTAAAGACTCTACCTAAGACCCGATTTAGCTAGTGCTTTGTCTTTTTTGTTTAAGCACTGGGCCATAGTATATGACAGATTACAAGGAGGGATGCCTCTAGGCGTACTTCCTCTACTGATTAGCATTGTCGAAACAGGGTCTTAGTAGAACACCCAACATAAAAAAGAGAGTGATATTTCATACTTTACGTCCCTACCACTATTCAGGCAGAGAGGCAAACAAGATAAAAGCAGACTGCAGATGCCAGTTAATTCATCCACCATACTCCAGTGCCAAGGATACTGGAGAGGAGTTTATGCCCTACTTAAAAACCCCAGTACACTGAGGAGAATAGCTCAAACCTGACTTCAATAAAGACACTTCTGCAGGACCTGCTATAGTTAACACATTACACTTGTGCTAACTATAGTATGCATTACTCTTAGGATAACTATAATATGCAGTAGATAACAGGGTGGGGGGGTTTGAGAGACACTCACAGGCTGTCTGCCTGTTCTTGTGAGATTCTTGAACATGGGTCATACTAATGAGGCCTATACAGCACCGATCTAGAGCATAGCTGTCAACATTCGGGTCCCAAAATACAGGGGGTTGGGGTTGGGGCAGGAGCAGGGCAAAATAATAAATTATTATATTATATTATTATTATATTAATTGTAACAATTATTATCAGACAATTTTTTAAACTGTGTACATATCAAACTGTGTTTTCTGTGTGAAAATAAGGGTAGTTTTTGGCTTTGGACTAAAACCAAAAGCAGAAGGGCTTATTGAAAATGCTAACTCATTCTCTCTCTCAAGATCTGGCAAGTAGTCAACATTGGAATTTGTTGACGTATTTATTCATATAAGGTTTGGGTCATACAAATTACGGGAGTTTTACCAGAGGAGAATGTAGGAAACATAAAATACATCCAGTGGGATTTTTGTATAGAAAGATTAAAAAACAGGAGAAATACGGGAAAATATTTAAACGGGATGATGGCAGGATAGAATGGTAAAATACGGGAGAATACTGTGAAAAACAGGAGAGTTGACAGGTATGATCTAGAGAGAAGCATACATCCCTACTTCAAGACCCAACTTGGGAAGAAATATAACTGAAGTAGAGGGAATCTTTACTGTCCTACTAAAACTCTATTCACCTTGCATCAACTCTAAGAGGTATCTACTAAGCAACCATCTACAGTGGAGCATACAATTCTACTTTAGACTCTAACTTAGATGAAAATATAGCTTTGACAATGTATTTGCTTTTGAGAGCGAGGTATGCTGTGAAGTGCTCTGGCAACCCTGGAAGAAAGGTTCTTAAGGATATCAGAGTGGAGCAAGAGAGATGAGACCATCAAGCTTCTGTCACAGTTGGTAAACCGTGATCTTGGGTTGTTTACACTTTGTGGTGAATTCTGTGTGTTCCGCGTCTGCACTGATTAGTTGTGGGCGTTTCTGTTAATTGTATCAGCATCAGCTGCCACTCATTACTCATCCTCTCTATAATGGTTTGTCTCACGTCTAGTGTTTGTGAGATCGTTGTTTCATGTCGTTGTGTTTACCCCCGTCTGGCTTCTGTGTAGTTTGCGTTTTGGATGTCTGTGTTTCCCCAGAACCTCATCCACTCTCCGCACGATCACTCAGCCACGGACACTTACCTTCGGCTCTATTCCCCGCAGTTCCTGTGCCACTCTCTCCTGCTGCCTCACGCCGTCAACATCCGGATTCTTCACCTGTCTTCCACAACAGTCTGGATTACTCACCGCCTTACCATCTCTCTGGAGTGTAGCTGTCTTCATCGTCATCGTGTGTCATTGTCTATCAACTATATCTCATTAAATTCATTAACTCGCACTTGTTTCCAAACTGTCCTTTAACCCACCGTCACAGAACGATCTCACCAAACATGGAAGCAGCGAGCACCAATACCCTCACCGAATTCATGCACCACAGCAGCAAAAGAATGGATCAGCAGCAGGAGAGCATCTCGAACACCGGACGCGCTGTCCAAGCGCTGGTGGCACAGGTGTCCGAGCTCACCCAGCAGATCCATCAGCTTACGTCTCCCACTGTGACCATCGCACCGCCTGCGCCGACCGTTCTTCGAGTTCGAGTTCCGCACCCTGGCGGCCGCGTGCCAGTGGAACGAGGCAGCGCAGTGGGATAGATTCCTGCATGGGTTATCCGACCGTGTTCAGCAGGAGATCTACCTCCTCGAGCTGCCCCCTACTCTAAACGAACTGATAGACCTGGCGTTGCGGGTGGAGGCCAGGTTTAATCGCCTGGGCTGCCAACACAGTCCTCCTAGACCTCCATTCTCTCCCAGTAGGGGGCGCTTGAGTCGAGAGAACACGGTCGGTTCTGTCGACGATCACAAGCCCATGCAGGTGGGTCAAGCTCGGCTGTCCTGGAGGGAGAGGGAACGGCGGAGGTCCCAAGGACTGTGCTTATACTGTGGAGGCTCTGATCATAACAACTACTCTTGTCCGGTAAAAGAGTCAGCCCGATAGTAAATCTGAGGCTACTATCGGGTGGGATCTCCGCTGAAAAGTCCTCACCCACATCATCGACCCTCCTTCCGGTGAGACTGCGGTGGAAGAATCACCATCATGAATGCCAAGCTCTTCTGGACTCCGGAGCCGAAGGTAATTTCATTGATTCTTCACTTGCACATCACCTGAACATTCCTGTCCTTTCTGTGTCTCTCCCCATCCATGTCACCGCACTCAACGGCCAGGAACTGCCTCACGTCACCCACCATACTGAGCCCATCACACTCATCACTTCTGGCAACCATCAAGAAACCATATCCTTTTTCCTCATGGACTCCCCTGTTGCTCCCATTGTTTTAGGTCACCCCTGGTTGTTCAAACATAATCCACGAGTGGATTGGGGTTCTAACACTGTCACATTGTGGAGTGAAAGTTGTCATGAGTCTTGTCTGGTTTCTGCCTGTCCTGTTGTTCCTGTTTCTGTTTTTCAGAAGAAGACCACGGCGTTGCCAAGCGTGCCCATTCAGTATCTGGACCTGAAGGAAGTGCTCAGTAAGTCCCGGGTTGCTTCTCTTCCTCCGCATCGTCCCTATGACTGTGCCATAGATTTAGTGTCAAATCTCCGCCCAAAGGCAAGTTATACTCTCTTTCTATTCCTGAGAGGGAGGCCATGGAGAAATATATTTCTGATTCTTTAGACTCTGGGTTCATCCGTCCTTCCTCTTCTCCAGTGGGGGCGGGGTTTTTTTTTTTTTTGTGGGTAAGAAGGATGGTTCTCTGTGACCTTGCATTGATTACCGAGAGCTGAACAACATTACTATTAAGAATACTTATCCATTACAACTCATGTCTTCAGCTTTCGAGAGGTTGCAGGGTGCACCGTCACACCTTCGTCCACATCCACTGACCAACACCACTCTAACTCTGTGGAGGCATGTGAAGGGGGCAGGATGTCCTCAGACATATACCCATCCTACAAGCTGATCTGAAGTATCATTGCCAAAATGCACGGGCATGCATAAGCAATCAAGTACTGCTCAGAATGCAATACTGGGAAAGAAAGTGTGGTTTCCAATTCCTGTTGTTCTTTTAACCAAACACCTGCTCTATCATTGTGCCACATTGGCAATGGTGACTTTCAATCCTCCCTCAGAAGGGGGTCACAGCCCTTGCAGACCCCCAGAGAGAGATAAATATTCTGAAAGCTGCAGACTGGAACCCCAGCTATGTATGTTTTCCTAAAACTTTTTCATCGACTGACTGAAGAGGTCAGTATGTAAGATCAAAGCATTAAGGACAAAGATTTGTCCTTTCTGTATATCACAGGTGCTTCTCTGTCTTTGGTACTTCTTATTGTGATGATTTTGGATCACAATTAAAGGTGCACTGTGTAATTTTTAGCGGCATCTAGCGGTGAGGTTGCGAATTGGAATCAGCTGTTCAGTTCCCCGCTCACCCCTCCCTTCAGAGAAACCATGGTGGTCGACACATGTAAAGATGTAGTAAGATTGAATGGAAACGTAAGACTGAATGGAACTTCTTTGAAACAATGGTCAAATATTTCATAGCCCAAATAATAATAATAATAATAAACTTACAGAACCATTGTTTTGCCAGGGGAGGAGAGAGTTGTCCATGGTAAAAGTGATTTCTGGATGTTTATCATATGAGCCCACTATCTGAAACTGTGGAGGATTCACACCAGTGCGCCAGAGCACAGCATCATAACTGATGGCTGGATCATAATTGTCATCATATTTCACCTGACGGCCATTGAGTATAAAATCCAATTTCTTTATCTCTCCCAGAAGCTGTAAGGTGAGTTCAAATAAAAAAGACAAATAATTTATAATTATATTAATATATTATTAATAATATAATGTTATATAACAAAATATAAATATAATATTAAAAATAATATTACATTTGTTTTGCTTATGTATTAAATTAAATAAAAACAATATAATGTAAAATATGTAGTTAAATAAAAAATAAAAAAATCACCATTATTGATTATTTAATTAATTAAAACACTGTTACTTCAATAATGTATTTGAAATAATGATTAAACTTCACTTACCATATATGGCTTGGCCATTGTATTTTTCTGGCATTCATTGATGTCACACTGCAGTACTTTATGCAATGCATGAGCTATTGTATATATGGAAGCATAGATGCCAAAGGAGAATGAGGGATTCTCATTTATAATCTCCTCTGCAGTCAGCAATGAGCAGTAATGACAAACTTGATTACATGTCTTACTTTTGACTTCATCATGGCCAACATCAGTTGTTCCTCTGTCTTTATAGACAAATTCATTAAATCCGGGGAACGACAACAGTCTGTCTGTAATGCCAATGATTGTGCCAATTTTCTCAATTCCTGGCTCTCTTGGAAGCTGTTGATTCAGAGCCCATGTATGACTTGCAATCCATACTTTGTCTTGGATGTTGTTTGCTATAGCTGCTTTGATAATTTTGCTTGCATATTGTGAAACAGCGAAAACAACAATGACATTGATGTTGAGCATATGAATCTTTTTTAGCGTTTGACTGTAGTTTGCATTTAGACTTAGGCCCTTTTGATAGGCCAAACAAATACCAGTATTGTTTATATACTCATTAAACAGCTTTAGTCCATCTGAACTGTAATCGTCTTGGCTACCAAGAAAGGCAACCCAGTTCCATCCAAACCACTGTATGATGTGAATAATCATCTCTATCATGTCTTTGTTGCTAGGGACTGTTCTTACAAAAGAAGGATACTGAAGTTTATTGCTTAATGCATAGCTAGCGGCTCCATAATTCACCTTTAAAAGATAAGAAAACACTCATATATTTGTAAATATATAGTAACTTTGTAGTTCTGAACAAAAGGTAGGAAGTAAGTGTTATTCTAAACCTTACAAACAGAAAATTTACCATTGGTATAAGGTCCATTGTGATCAGTGGTGCAATAGTAATGGTTCTTGTGCTTCCAAATGGCCCTGTTAAAGCAACCACTTTAGGCTGATAGTTGTTGAGTATTTCTTTAGGTTTTATTGAACCATTCCTTGAGATGAAACTTAAGACTGAATTTATATTTTTTATGTTAGAACAATAGTCAAAAATTTCGTAGCCCAGAGAAACATTGGGCAGAAGAGTGGGGGAGTTATTAATCTCTTCAACAGCAAACTTCATAACTTGCAACATTCCATAGCCAGTTTTTGCAGAAATATGCCTTCAAAAGTGAGGATGTTAATTAGCATGTAATTTAATATTCAGTTTAGCAATAAAAACTTTGAGGAAATGCTGCTTTGATTTAAAATAATGTGCCTTCATAACCAAACATTGGTAAAAGATCCTTGCTTACCTGGAACATTCTGTTGCCTCTGCGACAAACAGGGTTGTTTCCTGTTCAATTTCATGTAAAGGGAAAAGGCCACCCAATAAGTAATCTCCGTCCAAGCTGAAGTCTGATGATGACCAAGACATTTTGAAAAAGAAACAATTAGTAAAGCCCACGAGCAAAATGTAAATGCTACTGAGAATCATGTTTTTTAAGATGGGCCGTTGGTCCTGAAACAGATGTGTAGTGGCTTGTTTGAGATACAAATGTCCATTTTTATATCTAACAATACACAATATATATACAAATTTTTACATTTACAAAACAAACTTAATGCCCTCCCTGGAGAAAATGAAACATGACTTCAAATGGACAAGGAAAACAACAACACTATCACTCTTTGCATATAATTTACATTTTTTAATCTGTGTGTGTTTAAGATAACCCATACATTTAAATGTTTTTTTAATATCTGACATTAATCCAGATTTGTCACCACACAAGTGTCACATTAAACTACCACTTCTAAGAAATTACATCAGGACTGTGCAGCACCTATGCTCTATTATTTTGAAATAAGGAACTGGAAATGATGGTTTGTGTAACAAACCTGTGGCTAAATTTGTTTACTAAAAATTTGAGTGCATTTATTACACAACCCTGTATGTATCAGACAGAAGGAGACAACTGGGAACAGACAGGTAAGCTTAAGGGTATTTATTGAGGATCTTCAACAACAGCAGGCAGTAAAGCTGGCAAATTAGTAAGTAGTAGTCTCAGCCTCAGAATTCATGCCCACAGAACATTAGCTGAACGTCTAATGCAAATGCCACACACAATTGGAAGCAATTTAGGGCTTTCGAAGTCATCATCGAATTGTTTGAATTCTACAGTATTCATTTTGTGCATGTTGCTTTTCTTTAACTTTTCCTGGAAACAAATATTCCATGACGCAAAACACCCTCAAGTAAGAAGAAAGCCGTTGTATTTACAACAGTGATAATACGTGCTTATCTGGATCAGCTAAATGCTGGATTTTCCAAAGTATATGAAATATTTAAAGTTCACTACATGGAATCTTTAAAACATGCCCAAGTGTTTTACACATGGTCTGTTATTGTCGGGACATTTCCACGTCCCTAAACATGATGGCCACACCGAAATGTGGTTGCTTTATCTGTCAGTCACATGACCTCCTTGGGGGTTCTTGCCATTCAAAGCGGTCAAGGTTCCTCGTTCTAAAAATTAATAATTCCGTAAATATGGCGATATCTCAAGAAATATCTGTGTACACAGAAACCATTGAAATGGACTCAAAACTATGTAGTATACATGCTAGACCAGTATGTTGCACTGTAATTCTACCACAGAGATACACTAACTTGGGGAAGAAGACTTGGGATGACTTGGGTTTATTCTTGAGAAGAATAAACCTTGCGTGCAGTATACAAACAGTTTTGCTTTAGTAAAAGTTTTGCTTTTGCTTTTGTAAAGGTAATAGGCTCAGTGGCTTCTGCAGCATGAACACAAGCATGTAGTCTTCCATTGTTGTTGTTTTTACGTGACGTAGCGTTGTCTGACTAGAGTTGAGACGTGGGGTGATGACATCATCATTTCACAAAATGCATTGGCTGTACACATGAACACACAAGGGTGTTGTTTTCAGATTTATCCACTCTGGGACCCCGTTTAAACAAATAGTAGGTTCAGGCTCCCAGAATGCCGGATATGTCTGGATGAAACGCCAATACAATTTGGGATACACCAATACCACTTTTTTTCAGAACAAATCCAATAAGATACTTTCATGTTCGGCACTCGCTGATATCGATACCGATACCTTTATTTTTTTTTTATATTGGGTACAGAAACAAAATAAGAATAAAATGAATCATGTTAGTTGGCTTCCTTTAGCAAACAGATATTTGCTTCAGTTATTTCCACACTTAATGATATCTGTTAACATTTTTGAAGCATTTGTTACTTTCACGGTTCATTTTAATGGTGCATTAGAGCTGCTCCATTGCTCCATCAAAAGATGATTCCCAAAAAAGAACCACAGATGAACCACTCGTTATACATTATATGCACATACTATTTTGGTGATGTAATTTGCGTCACGCACACAGTATGCAGACCCTAGCGTATGAGTAAAAAGTCATGACTATAACTATGGATCTCTGTGACCGAATGACGACTGCCACCAGTCTTCTCATTCTGCTGCCCTTCGGAGAACTAATGTAAACAAAGTCAGGTGACTGAACCTGAATGGTTGGTTCATTATAAAACATCCGGGTGAACCAATCACTCCCTGGAGCACCTCAGTTCATCACAAGTGACAAGAGATGGGGACGGTTATCATTCAGTTTTACAGATTCATAGTTATAGTCATAACTTACGATCTTTTTCAACCTCAGACTTTCACCACAGGCTTACTTTGGATGACTTGTACCATCAAGGTCATGAAGAGTGAGAGGGCTCTCCCTCTGTACATCCCTGCTTAGAAGTTGACAGAACTACAGACACAAACGAAACTGGATCTGCCACACTGACCCTGTAATACCAGGCAGTAATACCAACTCCTTTAACTGTCATGTTGCATTATTGACACAATGTTTTCCTAATTAATGCTGTTCAGTTGCTTTGACACAAACTTTTCAAATCCTGTAGATAAGGAATCTAGGACAGATTTAAAGGCTGCCAATTCCACTGCCTGATTGACTGTGCAAGGCTTGAGATTGAAAAAAAAAGCGGGATCCATGATAATGATCTAATATCAATCTGGATCAATGTTTCAAATGTGGCTTTAGTCAATGACTGTAGAACCAAAGCATATAACAATCCTCCCAGCCATTTGTGAGACTGCATCCACTTCCAGAGGCCCACCTTGGTCACTCATTGCAAACCGCATCTTGCAATGAGTTGGCTCGGCTGACGCAAACATGATGCAAACAAAGACGGTTGATATGATAGACTGTTGATATGTTGTCTGTTCTTTAAAGGACATGCTTGTCTTGCAGGAAAGGAACCATGTAAACTGCCCTCAACTCTAACAAATTGACATGTTCCATGTTCCCGGGGAACACCCATGAGCTCTGACTGTTCTGCCTTGCCAGACAGCCCTCCAACACATCAGAGAGGCATCCGTTGTCACCACCATCCTCCTTGCAGGAAAGTTCCCAAGAGTGACAACTTTGCCCATTTTCTATTTGCTCAACCAAGGGTGCAAGACCTGAATTAATTTCTGTGTAATTTTCAGTCCCACCCATCTGTGTAGTTTGGGGTGGAGTTGAAATTTGCTCATCCACCACTGTAGTAGTTGTACCTTGAGGAACCCAAAATGCACTACTTTTATTTCAGCTGACATCATCTCCATTAATTTTTTTAACTGTTCATACTCTATCCATTTGCCTAAAACGAAAAGTTTGCGCTAGAGTAGATAAGGCTGTTACGTTCTGTGGAGAGAGTGATGTTGTCATAGTCAGGGAATTTAAAAGCAGTCTGAAAAGTACTGTCTGTTGACATGATTGATTATATGATTGATAATCAATTTCTGGGTCCTCCAAGACCTGATGATGGTTTGATGCACAGATCAGCCAGTCATCCAGGTATGGAAGGATATTTATACCCTCCATTTAAAGAGGGTAAAGGGCGGCTGACACCACCCTGGTGAAGACAGGAAGTGAAAGAGAGAGACCAAAGGGGAGGTCCCTCAAAATGATACACCTGGCCTTGAAAGGCAAAATTAAAGAACTTTTTGTGGTCTGGATAACTGGCTACATGAAAATGAACGACTCATTTGGTTCTATAGACTCTGAGATTTGTGCAGTGGTCAGCATCTTGAACTGCTGCACTTTTATGTACACATTTAAATGTCTCAGGTCTAAGATGGGTCAGAGACCACCATCTTTTTTGGGGCACGAGGAAATAATTCCAATAAAACCCAGTGAGCTGTTCATTTCTTTTCTTTCACAACTGTCCAGGCATAGTTGGGACCAGATTCTGGCACCCATCTGGTACTGCTACGCAATTTCCTCCTTGGCGGCCTGATTCCCTGGGATTCCTCTTTCTCTGAGGTGCATCCTTAACTGAAGTCAGACACACCAGATTATCAGTCTTCTCACATTCTTTCCCGGGACACCAGGGTTGCCATCAGTCACCCGGTCTGGTCCTAGAGGTGTTAATGTTGCCATTTCATGCTCTACTGCAGGCATACCTCCCATGCCTGTTTCTGTAGCATAATGTATTTTGACAAAGCACCAGCTACCAGCATTGAATTGAGGAGTGGATTTAGGATTATTCCAGGCCTTGCTAAGCATCTGTGGATAAACCTCTGCAAAAGGAATCGAAAAAGAAGGTTGGGACTGATGGACTGCTGCCCACACTCCTTGGCCCACCGATGCTGTCTGAGTTTCATTTTTCCAATTCAAAAATCCTTGCAGCTTTAAGAATTTGAGTGGCAATAGCAGGCTGTGCACACTCCCATCCTTAACAAAAGATTTGGACTCATCCAGGGGATCTTCCTCTCTCTCATGCCTTGATAATTACTAACAAACAGGGGGTCATGAGCTTGAAGAGAAATGGCATCAGGAGGGTAAAATTTTTTCAGAGAAGACAACAGATTGTGTACTTTTCTCCCAACCAGATCTCATAAGGTTGCTAAAATTTGCTGCTGATATCAGAATGTGAATCTGAAACTTTTGACCTTTTCTCACAGATAGCATTAGAATTGCTAGGAGAACGTTCTCTTTTCCGGTTGTGCTTCAACCATTGATGGCTGGACTGCTCTGGACATGTTTAATAAACTTGGCCCTTTTCCCCTTTCTTGTAGAGAGAAATTCTCAGCAGCCAGACATGGATCTTCAATGTCCTACAGCAAATGATCCATGCCCAAGCATGATGGACATTCCCGATTACCATCACGAAGATGCAAAATAGTATTTCATGGAAAATTCTAGTAAAGACCATGGTGACAGTCAGTCTGAGTGAGGTCGAAATAGATCTGAAATTTACTTTGGCCTTTAAACCAAGCTGAGCCTGTGCAGCTCGTACACATTAGTATTTCCTGCAAAATACTAATGGGAAGTTCTTTTTCGTGAACTGGTTCTTTCTGGTAGTTTGTTTCAATGAACTGGCTCGAAAAAACTGTTGACATAATGATGTTATGACATTATTTCTATCATCCCTGCAAATAAAAATACATTCAAACGCATTCAAATAAAGTAATTTGTACAATCATAAAATCATCATACAATCAAAACTTTAAATATTAATAAACACCGTCATCATTGTCTTGGATAAGTTTCTTACATTTACGTTTTGCAAAAGCACCGAATACTGGCACTGACATAAAAACGCAGATATCAGAATTACTCTGTGCTGTTGGAGTAACGTATTCTCAGGGATAGTTTATTTTGAGTCGTAGGGAATGTAAGGTATGTTTGAAAGTGAGAAACTTTAGAAAATTGTGGATCAGTCATGCTGATTCGAGATGCAAACTGTTCAGTCCGCAAAAGTTCGCAAAAGGCAGCCAAACCTAAAGCTGCTGAGTGACGTTTGGATGAATATGTAAATATATGCTGCATGTTTTCCTTTCAATTATGAAATAAACACAAAAATGGACAGCAGTGAGAAAGCAGCAGTTAAGAAAGCATCTGATTACAGAAACAGACACATAATGCAAATAAAAAGGGACTCGTCTCTAATTAATTCATCGAAAAACCTTTCTTTGAATTGATTCACATATACTTTAGGGCATTCTGTATACTGTTAATGTTCTTGTATATTGTGTTTTGTGTATTGTATATGTTTTATACATGCTTATGATGGATCACTAGTTAATATAACCTCATCTATACGATGTTTGGTATCTATGAGTTCGTATGTTCATGATCTAAATGACAGTGTATATTATATGTCGATGCCTAAGTGACACATTAGTTTTCCTCCAAAAGGTACCATTCCTTATTGGCTTATTCAAATCCTGAGGGTGTGACATCATCCCCTTATATAGATCATTGATCACCAGATCAGGTGGTTCTTTTAGATTCTGGAATTCCAGGAGAAGATGCTGAGCTAAGAGCTCTCAAAACCACACTAAGCTTGTGCCAGGCTTCGGCCTTGACTATTCATTCATCAGGATCCTCTGATTCGAACTGTCCAGTGTTGGGTATAGTTACTTTGGAAAGTAGTTAGTTAGGTTACAACGTTACCATCAATTAAAAGTAATCAGTTATGATACAGCGTTACCTATTCATAAAAGTAACGCGTTAGAGTACTCATGCGTTACCAAAAATTAAAAGCCGTTTGCAGCAGCTCACACATGACAGACACAGCCCCCTTTAAGTGCACCTAGAAGTCGTGACTCCCGACAATGAATAACGTCAGTCATCCGACTAAATTAACACTGCAGGATAACAATAACAGGAAAGACAGTCAGCAATAGGCTATTCCACATGGCGTTTTATTTATTTATTATCACAGAACATATTATTAATCAAAATTTGCACCTACCCAGCCCGGTTAGCCTAGGCTACTGTATATTATGAGCACCACAAGATAACTCCTGATTTTTCTTTAACTTTAAATAATGCAGTTATCAAAGTACAAGTATGCTTACTTGTAAACACAACCTTAAACAGGCTTGCAGATTTAAATCCATTTAGAAATGATGAACAATCAGCCAGCCAACGATCTAACAGAAATTAACAGCTGCCTGTCAAATAAAAATGATAACAAACCAAATTAAATCCTTCACCGCCACACAGGCAAATGACAAATCGCTTAATAGCCGAACTAATTATTATTAAAGTGTCACTCACAGTCACAAGCCTAAATTCGCTTTAACACAGTCCTCTTACATTTAACATTTTGACAGAAGCTTTTCACCAACATAGAGTTAGAATAAAACGGCTATTTTACCGTTATGTTCTTTTCTTTTTTGTTGACAAATTGAAAGTAATGTGCGTACTTCCATAAACCAAACGCTGTCCTCTCTGCCATCTTGCCGGGAGTTCGAAAAAAAAAAAAAACCCACACACACAGGGTCAGGCGCAGGGCACAGACGCATCACAGCCATTGACTTTACGATCACAGAGTTTCGGCTCCGCTGATACATCCGCAGGTGGCACAGTAGACCTAGGCATACTGTCTGACAAAAAGCAGGCTGCAGTCGGGATTTTCCTTTCCTTAAAATAACGGATTACTTTTTTTAAAAAATAACGAAGTTACTGATTACTTACGCACGAAACAAACGCGTTAAGTTACACATTTCAGGAAAAAAGTAATTAGAGTACTCTAACGCGTTACTTTGTAACGCGTTACCCACAACACTGGAACTGTCTCATCTATTCTCTTCAGCAGAGATCAACTGGAGCCCCAAAGTGTATCAGGACTCTTTATCAAACAGGCGAGACTTGCAAGTATCAAACTTAGTCTTATGAAATGATACATTAAGGATCATATGCACCTTTTACAAAGGTTTGTTTGAACTAAGAAACTGATTCTTTCTTCAGGCTGTAGATCTGCTGAATATCAAATTGTACAATAGCTTCATGTCTTTATTTCTTTTCTTTTTACTGCTTAAGCTCTAACCGAAATGTATCTGCTTAATCGAAATGTATAATCCAGAGCTGTGGCCTGAAGGAACTTTTGTGCGGCGATTTTATGAAACACGCAAACCCAAGTCTACAGGCAGGCCAATGGCAGTGATGAATGTGCCTCTAATGGGGGCTGGGGTACATGAAGGGGTATCTGGTGGAGACAATATAGCAGAGCAGTGGAGGCTGCACTATGCAGCTATGTTTAATTGTTTTAAAAGTGAGCCTTATTGTGTGGGCAAGTTAAAGGAAGAAGTGATTCATTTTACTCCTAGCGAGGTTTATCATGTTATAGAGCAACTAGCTGATAACAAAGCTAGTGGCAAGGATAACATCACTGCGGAGCACCTTAAGTTAGCCAGCCCCAGGGTAGCAGCTCTATTGTCCATCTGCCTCACAGGGCTAATGACACATGGCATACTGCCAGACGCCATGATGACAGTCACATTAGTGCCAGTCATTAAGGATAAGGCAGGTAAAATAGGGAGTTTGGATAACTATAGACCCATCAGCATTCTTTCAAAGGTGTTAGACAAGATGCTACTAGATAGACTGAGTGAGTTTATTTATACTACAGAAAATCAATTTGGTTTTAAGGTCAAGCACAGTACAGATCTATGTATCTATGCCTTGAAAGAAGCTGTTGAATCCTACAGAAGGCAGGGTTCTACAATATTTCTAGGGTTTATTGATGTCTCCAAGGCATTTGACAGGGTAAATGACCATAAGCTTTTAACTAAACTCAAGCTTAGGGGTGTGCATGGATGCATTATACGTATCCTGGTTTACTGGTATGCCAAACAAAATATGCAAGTTAAATGGGGAAACAGCCTATACTCACCCTTCAGTGTAGGCAATGGAGTATGGCTGGGGGGACTTCTGTCTCCAGCTCTGCTCAACCTATACATGGACAGACTGTCGAAACAGTTGGGGAAGTGTAAGACAGGTTGTCTGATAGGGAACACTCTTAAACCATCTGATGTATGCAGATAATTTGGCTATTATGTCCCCCAGCACTGTTGGGTTCCAGCAGCTATTAGATATATGCTCTGAGTATGGGGTTGAGTTTGATGTAAAGTACAATGCAAAAAAGAGTGTTGTATTGATATGTAGGACCAAGGAGGATCAGAAGCTGCATTTTCCAATGTTTTACCTGTCAGGGAAATCCCTCTGTGTATCTTACTGTACAAAATATCTTGGGAACATCATCACTGACAGGTTGGAAGATGATGCAGATATGTTTAGGCAGAGACAAATGTTGTTATGTTCAAGCAAACATGTTTGTCCGGAAATTCCATCACTGTTCTGATGATGTGAAAGTGAGATTGTTCCGTGCATATTGCACCCCTATGTATGCAGCCCCATTGTTGGTCAACTACAAAAAGGAGACCATGTGCAAACTTCAGGTAGCATATAACGACTGCCTGAGGATACTGCTAGAAAACCCCAGGAATAGCAGTGCAAGTAAGCGCTTTTGTGACTCAGGGCTAAGCACTTTACAGGCTCTCTTGGGGAACATGATGTTTAAGTTCATGTCCCGACTTGATGAGTCTCAAAATTGTATTATAATGATGCTCACAAGCCCTAGTTGCAGCTCAGTTGGATATCAATCATATTTGTGGAAACATTGGTATCGGTGCCTGTTTAGACTCTCATTAATCAAAGTATGTTTTTATGTGTTTATGTATCTATTCCTTCTGTTATGTTGTTTGTCTTGTTGTTGGGTCTAGAGCCTGTATAAAAGTTTATATCTAACTCTTTTTTTCTATGCCAACTGTACAGTATGCATATGTGTGTGTGTGTGTGTGTGTGTATATGTGTGTGTGTGTGTTAGACTAGTTTAAATGTTTATGTAGTTAATAAAGTCTTATTCGTATAACACTTGAGGTTGCTCATTGTTTGCTCCCTAATCATGCAGATTTTTGCTACATGCTATGAGTAGTATTGTATGGTAAGAAAGTTAGTTTTCCCTAACCAGGAAATTAACATTCTTAGAATTGACAGATAGTTGACACCGAAAGGTAAAGTCAAAACTTACAGCAGATCTAAATATTTATAACTTATCATAACTAGTTATGATTATTCATATTTCCCCCTTGAGCTGATTCGTAACAATGAGTATCTGAAAAAAGGTTGTCCTGCTCCACTTCACAATTGCAGAGGGAAAGGAGAGTTTTATAATGACAGGACACGCATTTATACAACATAACAATGCATCATACAGTAGGTCATTACGTTATTTATGCATCATTGCACATGCGCAGTCCTTTCAGTTTTGTGGTTCAATTCGATCGAATGTTAACATTTACTCTCAATTGTATTAGAAGAGGAATAAACTACCCCCTTCAATCCGATCGATATTTAATTCCAATTGAGCTCAATCTGATTGATTAAGATGTTTATATGATATGAAGGCTTTTCAGTCCAATTGAGCTGTCAATCCGATTACAAATTTTTAGTTTGATTGTAAACATAGCCACTAACATTCTTTATCAGCAAAGGTGTCCTCCTTAAGCTGCTGCTGAGTCAGGCGTGCATATTTCATAGTGAACGATCTGTCCCCATCACTGTCGCTAAGAAAGGTGACACACATCCGTAAAACAGAGGATTAATCAGGGTTTCCGCTATGTTCCTGTCCACCGTTTCTTAATTATTGCCGCCTGCCACAGCTTCAGAGTTGGGTCGTGGCAGACGCAGGCTGACGCACAATAATAATTTACTGGTCACCATTACTTCCACGTTCTCACTACATGCTGTTCTGTTGATAAAAACACAAATGATGATGGTGCTGCCACTGACGTTTACACTTTCTGTCTGTGTATTATGTGCTACTATGACTCCTGATGCAGGGGTCCTATGAGGAGGAGCCTGTAGCTGCCTCAATTGTGGCTGTAGCGGTGACCATAGTGATCAAATACCATCGTCTATGACTGAGCTGGTGATTTTTCTGGACTGAAAAATTGGACTGCATAACTGACACATAAATGCAATGAAGAGACAAAAAACAATCACCTCCTTTTTTCAAAAGCCAAACAGTGTTAAGTATCCTATTCCTGTTGACTTTCCAAGATGTGGCAGATTAGGTTTGTTATTGGAATAGCTAGTCTGACAATAATGACTAGAAGGCTTTTTCACTTGGCAAACACAGCAAAATGTGGAGACCATGACTATTTTTCTTGGATTTGCCATGCTAAATTAGGCATAACATTATCATCTAATCCCATGCACTGTATTGCACTGAAGTGGACCGAGGTATATTTACTAGCATGTAAGCCACTATAAAAATAATTATAATATATAATATAATTATGATAATTATTATATAAGTAAATTTGTGCAGTGCAAGGTTTATGCAAACAACAAATAAAGGCATACATAGACTTTTTGTCATCCTCTTACAGCTGTCATCCTCTTATAGCTGTGAAATCCTTTTTTTTTTTTTTTTTTTGTACAGAGGATATAGATCATGTTTACAAAATCATGTTTATTCCTTTTTATGGTCTTAAATTATGGGCTATGGAAAACATGGATGTTTAGTTCTTTATTACTCACACATCATTTGAAAGAGCTATTTCTAAACCATAAATTGCTTGTAATTAGCACTTAAATAGTTTTTTTTAGTTATTCTTAAATAATTACCAACTTTAGTAGTTTTAGCCGAAATTCTCAGGAAAATGTTGTATTTCATATCGTTGTAAATTTCTAGTGGGGTATAGAGAGTTAACTGAAATTATAAGATTTAAATTTATAATAATTTAATGTTAACATTGTCCTCCTGGCCTGCAGGCAATATCTGATGACAGCAAGGCAGGCTCTAGTCAGTCAAGTGAGGAACTGCCGGAGGGCAGCCACAGTAGAAAAAAGACAGCATGAAAAAGGAGACAGAAGAAGCAGGGACAGAACAAGGAGGGACAGGAGGCAACACAGAGGGAGAGGATGTTGACATGATAACGACATATACAAAGCCAAATCAACCTGACCCTAAAGTTTTGCAAAAACAAAAAAGTGATGAAAGACCGGACACTGACATTCCAAAAATCATGGTATGAGAAGTATCCCTGGCTGCACGTTATTATGGGTATTGATGGTGTTCTGTGTTTTCACTGCTTTAAATACTTTAAGACAGGGAAACCAGCACAAGCCAAGAGTATAAACCCAGCTTTTGTCAGTACTGGATTTAAAAACTGGAAAAAAGCATGTGAATAATTTTCCATGCATGAGAAATCAGTCGGTCAACTGCTGCATATGAAAACAGACCAGTTACTACACAGTTGAGCAGTGCAGTCAGAACACAACAGGCAGAAAACAGAGCTAACCTCTTAAATATAATAGGGGGCGAGATGTTTCTGGCAAGGCAGGGATTGGCCTCTAGGGGGCATGAAAATCATCAAGGTGTTACCTTGAGCAACTTTTAAAATACAAAGCTGAAGATTATCAATCATTTACTAGGTGGTTATCTGCAAAGAGTGGGGTGCACACATCTTGGGATAGTCAAAATGAGCGTATAAATTTGATGAGTTCATCAATTATCAGGGCAATTACAGCTTTGATCCGATCCCTACTAGTGTGGCAGTATTAGATTATTATGGATGGGACAAGGGATATCTCTGGTGTTGAGCAGGAGGCACTGTGCCTACGTTATATTGACACTGATTTGCTGGTGCACGAAGACTTTATACGCTTACAACTTCTACAACAGATGAAAACCTTTGTTGAGACTAAAATTGCCAATATCTGGCCTCAGAGGTCAGGCATATGATGGGGCTTCAAATATGGCTGAAAAATACTCAGGTGCCCAGGATGTTATTCGGCAAGAACAGCCACTAGCACCATATATACATTGTGAGGCACACTGTGTTAATTTAGTTACACAACAGGCTTGGTCAGCGTCCAATGTTGTGCGAAATGCACTTGACTGGTTACATGAGTTTGGCACATTTTTTGGGCACTTTGGTAAGCTGAAAGACAAGTTTAAAACCATTGTTGCAGCTGAAGGGGAAGGGCCAGCCCTTTCCTTTAGGCCTTTATGTCCCACTAGGTGGACTG
The DNA here is from genome assembly GCF_023724105.1 of Carassius gibelio. NCBI lineage: Eukaryota > Metazoa > Chordata > Actinopteri > Cypriniformes > Cyprinidae > Carassius > Carassius gibelio. The sequence goes on from NC_068419.1 coordinate 25,579,071, forward strand.
TACGCTCACCCACTATCCGTGCTGTTCTCAGCCAATATGGGATGGTACTAAATGCACTAGATGAGATGGCTGCAAGTAATTCTGAATCTACAAGCCAGGTAGAGGGCTTATGTTCGACTGCAGTATTCGACTGCAAACGGGTAATGTTGTACTCTGACTTCTGCTTGCTTTAGATGTGATCAGTGAACTAGAGGTTCTAAACGCCTCTCTCCAGAAAAACACTCAGACAGAGGAGGGCATGCTCTCTGCAGTCTCTTTAGTCCAAGGCAGCTTGAAATCCAAAAGAAACACTGAACACTGAGACAATCTTTAAGGAGGCAGGAGACAGGTGTAACAATCTGTCTATAGAGCCCATTGTTTCATGACGCACACATAGGCCCCCTAAGAGATCTTCTCGACAGGCTCCTGCATACACACCTGGATTCGCTGTGGATTTTTACAAAGTATAGTTATAACATGTCCTTGACACAGTAGATATACAAATTACTGAGAGGTTTATGCAACCAGGCATTTAAACTTTAAAAGAACTGGAAAACTCACTCCTGACTCCCATTACAAATGATGCAGCAGTTATCCTGAACTGAATGAGGAAGACTTTGGTATAAAAGATCGTATTTACACATGTTTGAGTCCGCAGATGCCGACGTGATAACAACCTCCACCCTCCCCACCACCAACAGGATGGTCTTGTCCTTACCTTCCAGGGGGGTCGGCTGCGCCCCTGCCTTCATCTTCAGGCAGGAAATGCAGGTCCGCTACCCTCGGATTACGAACCATGGATGGGGCCTTCCGCAAAAAAAATGTATAATCATGCTTGCTGATTTCTCAATAAAAGTATGCTTCGTACATCATTTTATCTCCCGAGTCTTTCTGGTAGAAGTATGGTGCAATCAATAAAAGACAAAACAGCAGCAAAGTCAAGTCAGGTCAAGTCACCCTTATTTATATAGCGCTTTAAAAAAAATACATTGCGTCAAAGCAACTGAACAACATTCATTAGGAAAACAGTGTCTCAATAATGCAAAATGATAGTTAAAGGCAGTTCATCATTGAATTCAGTGATGTCATCTCTGTTCAGTTAAATAGTGTCTCTGCATTTAATTGCAATCAAGTAAACGATATCGCTGTAGATGAAGTGACCCCAACTGAGCAAGCCAGAGGCGACAGTGGCAAGGAACCAAAACTCCATCGGTGACAGAATGTAGAAAAAAACCTTGGGAGAAACCAGGCTCAGTTGGGGGGCCAGTTCTCCTCTGACCAGACGAAACCAGTAGTTCAATTCCATGCTGCAGCAAAGTCAGATTGTGCAGAAGAATCATCTGTTTCCTGTGGTCTTGTCCAGGTGGTCATCTGAGACAAGGACTTTACAGGTGATCTGTATCTGGGGCTCCAGTTGTCCTGGTCTTGGCTGTCTTTCAGGGCAGTAGAGGTCCTTTCTAGGTGCCGATCCACCATCTGGTCTGGATACGTACTGGATCCGGGCGACTGCAGTGACCCTCTGATCTGGATACAGACTGGATCTGGTGGCCACGGTGACCTCGGAATAAGAGAGAAACAGACAAATATTACCGTAGATGCCATTCTTCAAATGATGTAGCAAGTACATAGGGTGTTATGTGAAGTGTTTCCGGTTCCGGTTTACCTAATTAATGCAGCCTAAAAATCCTTTAACGGATTTGGATATTAAAAGCATATTAGTATGTTATGTGTAAACCAGGTTAAAGAGATGGGTCTTTAATCTAGATTTAAACTGCAAGAGTGTGTCTGCCTCCTGAACAATGTTAGGTAGGTTATTCCAGAGTTTAGGCACCAAATAGGAAAAGGATCTGCCGCCCGCAGTTGATTTTGATATTCTAGGTATTATCAAATTGCCCGAGTTTTGAGAACGTAGCAGACATAGAGGATTATAATGTAAAAGGAGCTCATTAAATACTGAGGTGCTAAACCATTCAGGGGTTTATAAGTAATAAGCAATATTTTAAAATCTATATGATGTTTGATAGGGAGCCAGTGCAGTGTTGACAGGACCGGGCTAATATGGTCATATTTCCTGGTTCTAGTAAGAACTCTTGCTGCTGCATTTTGGACTAGCTGTAGTTTGTTTACTAAGCGTGCAGAACAACCACCCAATAAAGCATTACAATAATCTAACCTTGAGGTCATAAATGCATGGAATAACATTTCTGCATCTGACATTGAGAGCATAGGCCGTAATTTAGATATATTTTTGAGATGAAAAAAAATGCAGTTTTACAAATGCTAGAAACATGGCTTTCTAAGGAAAGATTGCGATGAAATAGCCCACCTAGGTTCCTAACTGATGACGAAGAAATGACAGAGCAACCATCAAGTCTTAGACAGTGTTCTAGGTTATTACAAGGAGAGTTTTTAGGTCCTATAATTAACACCTCTCAAAGTTCAAACTCTCATTCATGTACCAGTACGGAAGAACTACTTTCCTGTCCCAAATGGGGATGATGCCTTTCTCTCCTACTCCCTCGAGTTGTGTAGCAGGTGGTCTGGCTCCGGCATGGCTTGGCAGTGTTCCGTCCAATAAGGAATCAGTAAAAAGTCCTCAGCAAAAGCAGCTATAGTGAGTGCAAGACCATCAGCATCAAGCAATGGATTAGGAGAGGAAGAAAAAGAATGTCCCTTTCTAGGAATACTTGCGTTCATTGTTTACTCATATCTTCAATCGATCGTGCAATTTGCCAGCCGCGGAGTACCCGTATAGGGAAAGGAGATCAGCATCCGGATCATCCTTCATGGTAAGTTTCTGTCCCTTTTATAGATCTGTGAGTTTATAATTGTGATGATCGGGAGGTGTAGCAGCTACTCACTCAATGGGGACCACCTGTAGTAGTCCATTACATACCACACCCACAGTAGGCTTCCAACAAGACAATATCAACAACACACATGCTCATTATAAACACATCAAACGTGCTCAATATCTTACACACAGACACTGCATGAAGGATCTCACTAAAAGTGAAATAAAAACATACAAATTACAAAAGGAGCCATATTATCCCTCAACCCAATCTATATTTAGCAGATTAAAGCATATTAAAAACATGGTAGCGATCAACCATGACACAAAAAACTCAATGGCATTGCTGTGTGCCATATTCACCAAGAGAGGCTTGACAGACTGGACAGACAAGAAATTGCCCAGCAGTATGTTCACCGTAATGAAAGGAGGAGAGATGTTTTTGGGTCCTTCAATGAGTAAATTTATTTGGCTGCACTAGATGGAATTTCTAATCCTCTGTATACTTACTTATTTTTATTTATTTTATTATATTTATGTTTTGTGTATTTTTTGTACATAGGTTCTTTGCTTTTTTTGTTCATAATGATAGAATGTATATGCTGAGATAAGCAAATGTTTAAATAAAACATATTTTGCAGAAGGCATTAAGTTTTGGTGGGTGTTTGGTATACTAGAC